>NW_005842931.1:92030-124444 GCF_000455745.1 Alligator sinensis
TAAAAAGGTCCAGGTTCTCTAGCCTCTCCTCATGGGGCTTGTCCTCCAAGCCCTTAACCATACGAGTGGCCCTTCTCTGGATCCTCTCCAGGTTATCCACACCCCTCTTGAAGTGCGGTGCCCAGAATTGCATGCAGTACTCCAACTGCGGTCTGACCAGCACCCGATAGAGGGGAAGTATCACCTCTTTGGAACTATTCGTCATGCATCTGCTGATGCACGATAAAGTGCCATTGGCTTTTCTGATGGTTTCGTCACACTGCCGACTCATGTTCATCTTGGAGTCCACTAGGACTCCAAGAGCCCTTTCCACTTCCGTGCCACCCAGCAGGTCAGTCCCTAGGCTGTAGGTGTGCTGGACATTTTTCCTCCCGAGGTGCAGCACTTTGCATTTCTCCTTGTTGAACTGCATTCTGTTGTTTTCTGCCCACTTGTCCAACCTGTCCAGGTCTGCTTGCAGCTGTCCCCTGCCCTCCGGCGTGTCCACTTCTCCCCATAGCTTTGTGTCATCCACAAACTTGGACAGAGTACACTTCACTCCCTCGTCCAAATCGCTGATGAAGACATTAAAGAGTATCGGTCCAAGGACCGAGCCCTGCAGGACCCCACTGCCCACACCCTTCCAGGTCGAAACCGACCCATCCACCACGACTCTCTGGGTGCGACCCTCTAGCCAATTCGCCACCCACCGGCCTGTGTAGTCATCCAAGTCACAGCCTCTTAACTTGTTCACCAGTATGGGGTGGGATACCGTATCGAAGGCCTTCCTGAAGTCTAAGCTAACGACATCCACCCCTACTCCTGTGTCCAGGCGTTTCGTAACCTGGTCATAAAAAGAGACTAGATTAGTCAGGCATGATCTGCCTGCTACGAACCTGTGCTGGTTTCCCCTCAGCATAATTTGTCCTGCTGGGCTCTCACAAATGTGAGCCTTGATAATTTTTTCAAAGACTTTGCCAAGGATGGAGGTGAGACTGACTGACCTATAGTTGTCCGGGTCCTCCTTCCTCCCCTTCTTGAAAATGGGGACCACATTGGCCCTTTTCCAGTCCTAACATAGGCTCTGAATAACTCTGAACATGTTAAGAAAGACATGTGGACAGTCTGGTCTAGATAGGGCAGTGTGTAGCTCTCAGCTGGGGTTTGCACTGACAAATTATCACATATGAAAATTCCAACTTTCCTTGATTGCACTAGGATTTAACATGCTAACATGTTAAACCTCCTTTTGTCCTAAAATAGCCCAGCCAGAACAGATTAGGGGTCCAACTCCCTAAAGGAACAGAACTGGTGTGGGCATTCACTCCAGTACAAGGAATGCAAACCTGGGAGCTCCCATTCACATTGGATCAGATTTCATATATTCTTCAATGCAATGCCTGAAAACGATCAGACATTGTGCAAGGCAACGACACTTGCATCTACAGAAGGTGGAAATTGGCCCTGGTCCATTGAAGTCCTTTGGTTGAGGTGAGAAGGAGGAAATAACCAGCCAAAATTCATATTTGGAAAGCAAAGCAATGAATCAGTCTTGGGGTTTTATATTTCACTGTATCCATCAAGGGAAGAGTTAGGGCATCAGTTCACCCCTCTCCATGAATCTCCTTGGTATCCCAAATACCAAGGCATACAAAGGCAACAGTGGATGGATTCCAGGCACTGCCTAAGAGCCATCTTTACAGGAGGAGGGACTTAAAGCCACGGGCAAGGCTAGAACACTCAAGGGCAAGGAGGGGAGCTGGTCTCCAGGAGCACAAAGCGGGGAAACGTTTCTTCCACATCAAGTGTGTGGTGGTTGGACAGAATGTCTGCAGGCTCTGCACTAGGAGTCTAGTGTCTTGTTAACCCCAAGGGACCTTGGATTTAAGAAGAAATCAATTATTCTTCCTTCAGTAAATTATTCAGGAGCCTGTACCAATCCTTGGTTTCGTAATCATTAAGGCTAATGCCCTAGTAGCCCCTGGAGAGTGAGTGCATGCATTCGTCTCCTTGGACCTCTTGTTAGCGCTCTGCCCCATGAAGACTGGAGTTCATGTTTTCTTAAGGAATCAGAAACAAACAGGAAATGCGGCTTATTTTCTGTCCCCTCTTTTAAGTAGTTGGAATGCTTGTTTTCACTTGTATGAACTACTGCATAGAGACCCCCACTGCAGTGCAGACCCCACTGTGCAGACACACACCAAAGTAGTCCAGGAGCATGTTTACCACATCCTACAGATGACTACACTGAGGCACGACATGATTTCCCTACTGCCTCACCAGAAGTCCCCAGCAGACACAGAAACTGAGCCCACATTGCCTGAGTTTCCCTGTAGTGTTTTAAGTACAGGACCGTCTTTCCTTTCAGTGTTCTGCTTAGCAAGTACCTTCCTGATTCTCTTCTCATTCACACTTCTATCAGTCAGCAGTAGCTTTGCTGGAGTCAATGGAGTTACACCTGTTTCATGCTGGTGTATATAAGAGGAGAATCAGTCCCACTCCTAGGAACTTCTAGGAACCATGATACTGCTAACTTAGTGCAGATAGACTGTGTGCATAGTGCGAGTGGCCACTGTACTTCACATTCCTTGCTGAAAAAGTTTAAAATTAAAATTGCTGTTATCACATGCCATGATGAAACTGGTATAGTTAAATCTTTAGGGGCTATGAGTACAGTTATTACTCAGTCCCAGACAAAACATCCAGTACTTCAGTGATGTCCAGGGTGCCCTGAGGATCTGCTTTATGTGTGAGCATGCCTTGATCTGAGCAGCAATCACAATGCTTTGTGCAGACTGGAACAATCTGTCTTCTGTGCAGCAGGGAACACATGCATATCCCTACGCAACTTTCGCTGTGCCAAGCTCCCTGCCCCTTCAAACAAAGGTCTTCCACCCTGTCACACTCCTTTGTGCCATGATCCCTGTGTCCCCTTGTTCCTAAATGCTTCTGCTCAATAACACCCCCAAATCTTTTGTACCAGTTCCCACAATGTAGTAGGGCCAGGCAAAGTGGCCCAGATGAGAACCGTGTGATGATGATTTTAAGGCATTCACTGGGGTGCCAGAGCTGATGCAGAGACTAGGACTGGGTGACAGGTTCCTTGCCTACCACGTGTCTTGCCAAGTCCCATAGGGGGCCTAAGCCCAGGGGTTCAAAAATGAGTGAAGCTGTGCTGCCAGCAGAGAGGGAGCAGAGTGTGCAGCCACATCACCCACAAGCAGGGCATCTAGGCCAGCTTCAGCTCCGACCTGTTGTCAGCACCTTGTTCTTTCCTTCTTCAGGCAAAAGCAGGGTAGAGATGCACCCTAAAGACTAACTGAAGCGGAGATGCTGAACCAAAATGAGCTATTGCTCATAAAAGCTTCTGCATCTCTTAGTTAGTTTATAGGGTGCATCTCTACCCTGCATTCTGCCTGACTTCAGACTAGCATGGCTAGCTACCTCTCTCCTTCTCTCCTCATTATTGATGCTGCACCTGCTGCTGCTAGTGAGACTGTGGGCATTTCAGAGGCATACAGCATGGGGAGGGAGGAAAAGAGGGAAACAAAGGACCCCCATAGGGAAGGGAGAGTCAGTAGGATTTAAAAGCACTGCCTCCCACCCTCATGCCCCCAACTGAGTAGCTCAATGAGGATGCTTGGAATTAACTCACTGGCTCAAACCCTGTTTTGATTCATTACCATTTGCACCAACAATACTGGGAATAGGACTGGCCACACACTAAACTGCACAGATGCAGATGCCTTCAAGGTCTGTGTCCTACACACAAGGCCTAATGTGGGCCTGATTCTCCAGTCTCTTGGTTCCTGATTGTTACTCAATCTCAGTTCCCTACAGCAGTGCAGATGGCAGGATCACACCCTGCACTTGTAGGTAAAACTAAGCTGCCCAGGTAAGGCAGGACCGAAGGTTGAAGCTGGGCTGGGGGATGGGACACACTCCCAGGCAAGCCTGCATTCTTGTGCTCCAGGCTTATTCCAACTCCTGGAGATGGCATTGAGCTGTGGAGACCAGAGCTGTATCCACATCCCAAGCCCCAAAACATTCCAAGGGACGTGGATCAGGTGACCCAGATCTGCATTTTCATTGTCAGCCATAAGGAAAGGCGCTACGCTGGCAAGTAGTTTTTTAACCTGATGGAAAAATGTCTCTGCTGGCTGGCTACACTTTGCTGGCCTGAACTTTTAGGGCTACACTTTAGACTGGCTTGGCCCCATAGCTGATGGGACAAAAGTGCTGTTCAAAGAACTGACTGCAGTGCTGGTCTCCTGGCCAGCTGTGTAGCACACAGAAAAGCTCTTCTTATGCTCATGTTTAAAGCAACACAGAAGGACTGTCCTTGCAGTGTCTCTCAGCCACTCAGCATTCCCACCTGCTCAGGAACAGCTGGAAGCATGAGGCTTTGCAGCCATTACAGTAGAATACAATAAAGGAAACGTGCCAGGCTCACATGTTTACTGAGCATTACAGAGACAGGTATGAGATCACCAACAGCCAATTGCAACACCCAACCAACGCCCAAGAGCTCTCATGCCAGTTTCAAATGTGACATCTCCATCGAGACCTCACCATATGGCAAAGCGCTCTTGTTTCCTGCATGCTTGAGGCCCTGGCAGACAGCCAGTTTGCCCTTGTTTTGCCTGAGCTCTCAGGACGTGCGTTTTGCATGGCTGCACAGTCCAGTTCATGAAACGTACAAACAGCCTAAGAATGGATTTTTTTCCTCTCCAAAGATAAGATTGAAAGAAACAAACAGTGGTTCTCTCACCCCTAAGAACTCCAATGTAGCCCTGCCCTTGGCTGCGCGCTTCCCATGTCACATGCCTTTAGCCAGCAGCCTTGTGTGCTTCCCTAGAACAGATGACAGCTCTCGCTGATGCTGCCTGCTTATTTCCGTGTTGGCTTCCTCCAATGCCCCCTACCAATGTAGCCCCCCAAGAAACTCCTCAAATCGAGCAAGGTGGGAATTCATTCTCTGTGGCCTGTTCCATATCTGAGCTCTCCCCTGACACAGCCACTGCGTTCCATAGGGGTTCTCCTCCTGCCATCACTGCCAAACACATGCACCTTCCAGCAGCGCATGAAGTGATGACTAACATCAGTTTCATGCGGCTGGTCCATTCTCTAGTGAACAAGGTGAAAGACTCTTCATTCCCCTTGTGGTGCAGACACAGAGGTGTTACTAACTATTTTGGCGCCCTGGGCAGAGTGAAGCGGGAAGGGGAATGGTGTGCAGTGTGTGCAGGGATCCCAAGCAAGTTTTACCTCACCCTGATACCCAAAGACCACAACTGCTGCTGCTAGGCACAGGGTCACAGCACTCTGGCTGCAGTAGCTGAACTTAGGATCAGGGCTCCTGCTGCTGTGATATGCTTGGGGTGCTGCACATACTCCCCATGCACCAGCTTCAGCAACCCCCACAGCACAGGCTCCCAAGGGGCTGCTTTTCTGTAGCCCCCTCTAAATCTGTGCCTAGGGTGGGTGCCTCCCTCACCCTCCCCAAGTTACACTATAGTGCCAGCGGTCATCAGCCAGAAACTAGGCCCAGTCCAGCACCTCTGCATACAGAAACAAGTGCATGCTCCAAGTCCCCAACATCACAGCCAGCAGTGCCTCCTGTCGGTTCCACACGCTGTCCTTCATGCTCCATCGCTCATCCCCCATTTCACTTTGCGTGTCTTGCTGGCACAGAATCTTTAAGAGCCGCTGCTGTGGCCTCTGCGGAGCCCAGTGTTAAAATATTTAAACAGCTGCTTAGGTTTAAAAATTCAACAGTCAAATCTGGGTTAGGTTTTAATATTTAAAATTGTGCTGGAGCTCCACTGAGTCCTTGTTGTGTCCCTCGGTGACTTCAGGCTAATGCAGATTTGGGGTGAAAAGCCATGTTCTCTCCTCTAGTTCTAGTGCATGCAGACACAACTAAATTAATGGTTTGAACTGCTAGTTCATTAGGACAGGGGCTGTCTTATTGCACCCATGTACAGCACCTAGCATGATAGGACCCTCATCTTTGATCAGCTGCTTCTAGGCCTAACTGAAATACAAATTACGAAGGCAAAAAGGGACTGGAGAGCTAGGTGACTTGGTGTCACTTTACTGCATCTCTCACTGCAAGGGCAAGGCTTCACAAGTAGCCCAGGGAAGAGCCAAAACATTTAACCCTCTCCTTTCTGTTGTTTGGTATTAAATTTTCTATGCACAGAATTTGCATTGGTTTAACTTCACTTGATTTAAATAGTTGCAAGTCCTGGGGGGAAAGCTGAACTGATAGAAGTGTGTCTCTGCCTTTCCTCCCAGGACTTGGTATAAGCCAGCTAGAAATCAAGGTGAGAGCATCCCCATGCAAAGCTGTACTTGTTTAAACAAACCACCCCATTAGTTAAACTAGTGCAGTCAGGTGTGTAGAAGATGCCTTGGCTGGTGATCTCAGGCCAATGCCTGCTAACTGAAAGTCACCAAATGGCAACCCTTGTTCAGTGTCTGATCCCGAACTGCAATTGAAGGAACTATGTTGTTTCATGCTTGTGCGGGTCTATGCTCATATAACCCATGAGCGCTCTCTTTCCAGGCCATTAGATTTCTTTTACCAAATCAGGATACCCTTAGTCTAGGAGAAGAGTGTCTGCACAGACCTGCACCCAATAACCAAAAGTGCGAACAGTGACTAACATTGTTAATTTGATTCCTGGGTGTGGGCAGACCAGCAAAGGCACTGAGGGCTGAAGGACTGCATGGGGTAGCAGCACATTGGCAAAGAAATATTTCCTGCCCTTATTTTAGAGATAAGCTGTGGACTTTAGCCTCTCGTGCTGCCAAAGAGTTGCCCGTTAAAATGCACTTCAGAACAATCCCTGGGACTAGGAACAGTGCAGCGCTGGCTACAACATTAGCTGGGGAGTGACTGCACTTTTTCATGTCATCACCTGACTTGATACAAATGTGGCTCTCTGAGCCAGTTAGGTGCCACCATGCTCTACCTTCTGCCTAAATGTGTGTGTGTGCGTGTGTGTGTATGTGTATGTGTGTGTACACACACACACACACTTACTATGTATATGAGGCAAAGGGTAAATACAGGTAGATGGGGAAGCACAATGTCTCTAGAGTCTCATCAAACATAAATTTAATTATCTCTGCCCTGCCATGTCAGTCAGACAGAACTGCAGAGCAGCATTGGTTTCCTGCTTGTACAACACAGGTAGCAAACAAATTCACTGTCTGATATCATCACAATCACTGATGCAAAAGGTGGCAAAACAATTAGCCAGGTATTTCAGAGGCTTCCAGAGAGCATTTGGCTGTATGTTGCATGAACCCAGATCATGAACCCTTATCAGTTCAGCAATGATAAAGCCTGGGTGATATCTTCTGCTAAGGAGGTAACACCTTTCCCTTGCTTTTCATTGGTAGTCCAATCTGCTACTTCCTTCTGGCATGTCACCAATGCATCACTCAAAAATAGTAAAGAGCTCTATATATAAGAAGCCCCATGTGTAAATGCAAATATAGTTTCATAGTTTCATAGTTGGTAGGGTCGGAAGGGACCTGAGGAGGTCATCTAGTCCGACCCCCTGCCGTGGCAGGAAAGAGTACTGGGGTCAAATGCCCCCGGCCAGATGTTCATCCAGCCTTTTTTTAAAGCCCCCCAGGGTAGGAGCCAGCACCACTTCTTCTGGAAGTTGGTTCCAGGTCCTAGCCGCCCTGACTGTGAAATAGCACCTCCTAATGTCTAGCCTGAAACTACCCTCCACTAGCTTGTGTCCATTGTTTCTTGTAATTTCCGGGAATGCTCGAGGGAACAGGGACTCTCCCAATGCCTGCTGGTCCCCCTTGACTAGTTTGTAGACTGCCACTAGATCCCCTCTCAGCCTTCTCTTGTGGAGGCTGAACAGGTTCAGGTCCCTCAGCCTCTCCTCTTAGGGCCTGCCCTGCTGACCCCTGATCATGCAGGTGGCCCTCCTCTGGACCCTCTCCATGTTGTCCACATCCCTCCTGAAGTGCGGCGCCCAGAACTGGACGCAGTACTCCAACTGCGGCCTGACCAGTGTCACGTAGAGGGGGAGGATCACCTCCTTGGACCTCCTTGAGATGCATCTCTGGATGCACGACAAGGTATGGTTGGCCTTCCTGACCGCGTCCCCACTTTGTCGGCCCATGTTCATTGTGGCATCAATGATGAATCCAAGATCCTTTTCTGTCTCAACACTGGCGAGAAGGGAGTTCCCCAGCCTGTAGGTATGCTGCTGGTTCCTCCTCCCCAGGTGCATTACCCTGCACTTGTCAGTGTTGAACCCCATCCTGTTCTCTTTGGCCCACTGCTGTAACCTGTCTAGATCCAATTGCAGCCTGTTCCTTCCTACTAGCATACCCACTTCACCCCACATATGAAGGGGGGGAGGAGACACAAATGGCCTGCCACCAAAACTTGGGGCCTTGGGCCCCAGAGGATGTGGCAATCAGTGGCAGGAGGGTAAGCAAGGACTGACACAGCTACTGAGTTTGCCTACAGTCTCTGGAGCCCCATCTTTGACATGTGCCCCCAGCCCACCCCTGATATGCCCCTTACACTAGAGCAGGGGTAGGCAAAATATGGCCCGCAGGCCAAATCTGGCCCACAAGGCCATTCTATCTGGCCCATGGGGCCCCTAAAAAAATTTTGAAAATTAAAATTTATCTGTCCTTGGTTCAAGTAAAAAATGACAGGAACCAGGGACAGAAGGACCATGGGGAATCCTCGGAGGGCTCCTGCAACAGCAGGGCCCACCCGGCCCTGCCCCCGCAGTCGGAAGCCCAGCAGGGGTTCTGGCCTGGGACCATGTAGCTGCCCCGGCACTGGAACCTCAGGCAAGGGGCCCAGCAACAAGTGGCCCCTCCCCCACCCCATGGCTGGCACTCCCTGCTCCAGCCACTCACAGCCCACACCGGGCTGTCCTGAGCAGGCACAGGCAGTCCCATGTGAGCTGAGAGCAGCTGCAGCATGGGGCGCCGGCCAAGCGGTGGGTGAGGGGCCGCTTTTCCCCACACTCCACAACAGCTCCTTCCCTGCCGGCAAGCAGGGGGTTGGGGCTATGCACTGCCCCCAATCTGTACTGTGGGGCTGAGGGGCACTGGGAGTGAGTGGGCATGGGAGCACAGGGCCCGAACCAGTGTCCCAGCGCCAGCAGGGCCCAGAGCAGGGCGGCAGGGATACAAGGTCCCAGCCGGCAGGGTCTCTGTGGAGCCGGGCCAGCTCCCCACTCTCCCTGCTGGTGCAGCCAAGCCCAGCTCCACAGACCCCTGCCAGCCTGCACCCTGCTCTGGGCCCTGCCAGCGCTGGGCCTGGGACACTGGTCCCAAGATGGTGACCAGGGGGCGGGGCACCTGTCAAGGGGCAGGGCTACCTATGCGGCCCTCAACAGCTTGCCAAAATTGGGTTAGTAGCTCTCCGCCCAAAATAATTGCCCTCCCCTGCACTAGGGCTTCCTAGTGGGTCCATAGAAGGCAGTCTTACAAGCTGGCCGCAGCAGGGGAGCCCTCCTCTAGCTGCATCAGAGTCATTAGGGTCCCTTTACATGGTGTAAAGGGACTAGAGCAAGGATGTGGAGCTCTTCTTTGAGTCCCCCATTCACTACTTTAACCCAGACTGCAACACAAGAACTAGGCACCCATAGCAAGCATTTCCTGTCAGCTGTTTTTCACTGGAAGAAGAGAACCCATTTTTCTCTATATTTTTAAAGAGGGGAAATAATTCTGTCCCAGCCAGCCCTATGAATAGTGTGCTGAGGTCTTGCCCTAGGTGTGTAACTGCAGCTGCAGTTCCTAACCAATTCAGGTATATTTGCAAAGACACATGATATTTTCACACGTCAACAACCAACAGCAGGTGTCTAAAGCTTGAGCATGCAGGTTTTTATGTATCTGTTTATGAGATCTCAATCGTTTCCCCAAATCAAGAGGCAGAGAAGCCATGGGAACTCAGTCATAAAGGGCCAGAACCTCAAAGGTATTTAGGCACCTCGGTCCCATTGAGATCTTTGGGAGATTGTTGCCCCTAGACCACCCAGGAGGCATCCCTAACCTCCCCAACAGCATCCCCCTAAAGTAACCTTCAAAGGGGGAAAATTGGTTCATGCCTCTTTGTTCTTTGCTTCATAGAAATGCAAGGTTTGTGCATTAGGGATGTGCTGAGTCTTGTTCACGCACTTTAGCAGAGGGCAGAGGAAGTTCCAGTGCCAGAGCAATGATGAGACTTGCTGTTCCTTATATTGCTACACAGCTAAGAATAGAACAAAGCAAACACTTGGAATTTTATTAGAAGCATACAATGAGCCCTGATTCAGCAAGGTACTTAAGCCTCTGGATAATGGTAAGCATGCGAACAGTGCCATTTACTTCTGGGAGCACAGCACCTGGGTATCTTGTTGTTTCATCATCTACTTCTTCAGCTCCGAATCAAGAACTGACAAATGATTTAATCCCTCCTTGGGATGAGGCAATGAGATTACCAGTGACAGACCAAGTCCCAGCTGGACCCCCTGGTGTAAGCAGGCCAGGAATGCAAGGCCGCACAGTTGACATTTGAAGCTTGTTTGTTTTTTGCTTAATCATTGCTTGAGCTCCTTGAGTAAGAGAAAAATTCTCCTCCCTTCCCTATTGTTTTCATCTTAGATAGACAATGGTGTCACTATTAAACCTACTCTAGAGACGAGGTCCTTGGCCAGGCTAATCAATGCATCTCTGCTAAAGTCAGTGAAGTGATGCTGATTTACACTCAAGACTCTAGGTTGCCATATCCTTCTAAGGGTGCCACACAATATCAACACTGCTAGGTGTGCAAACACCTATGCATGATTTATGTGTTAGATCCAGATTTCAATTAGGAATCCACAGGGTCCAAAACATTCTGGCCTGCTGTGGACTTTCTGAGGTCTTTGCAACAGAAGAATTGCTCTATTACTTCTCCATCGTCAAAAGATGAGTTAAAGCTAAAGCATTTTCTGAGGGGAACCTGGAGTTTAATGAGGGATGCCTAGATCAGTCGGGGCTTACCTTTTGGCAGGCATTCCACCAATTAGCCCCCTACCCTTGCTAAGTGCCACTCCTATCCCCTTTCCCTGTTCCATCTGCTGTTCCGCTTTTTATTCCCTGACCTGCGTTCTCTGCCCAATTTGCTGCTCTGCTTACTGCCACCTGGCCGATCTGCTACTATGCTGCCACTCTTCTCCCTGGCGCTGCTGCATTAGGAGCTAGGCACAGACATTACACACAAACTGGTTTAAGTGATCAGAAACTGGTTTAAACCTGTAACTGAACAGATGTTCAGAGCACATAAACCAGTTTGAAAATGGCTGAAACCGGTCTGAGATAAACCTAGTTGAATGTAGTATCAGACTTAACTGATTTGTCCAACCGATTTATGCAATGTCTGTCCCAGACCCCTATCTGGTTTAAGTTAAATCAGACTTCCCCAGCATCCTGGTATGCTCTCTGGACTGGGCGTGGCTCTCTGCTCCACAGCAGGGCTGGCCCCTCCCCGCTGTTCCCTAGCTGCAGCTCTGGCAGAGACTTCAGGCATGTGCCTGGCTTCTGCTCCCCCCGTCTTTTCTCCTCCCTAAGCAGGGACTCCGCAGTCTCCTCTGCCTTACACAGACACACAGCACTAGCTAGCACACTACATGCTGGCTATGGTCCATGCTGTGGCAGACAGGACAAAGGCAGAATCAACACATAGCTGGTAATGTTCTTCTGTTGTTGTCTTAGTGGTCTGATAAACAGTGAGTTAGGGGTGATAAACACTGTTTTCAATTCCCTGCTGGGCTAGGCTAGTCAGCAGGGGAGGAGTCCCTCCCTAATGAGAGAATCCTGCCAGGGCCTGGCCATACCCCACCTCAGCTCAGCACTGTAGATGGGAAGGGTGAGCGGCTCTAGCACCAGCCAGCTTCTAGCCTGAGCCACTGCAGGTATGTGCCTGAATTTTTTCAGTCCAGAGGGGATGTCTTCACAGTTACAAACTAGTTTAGCCTAGCCAGGTTAAACTAACCTCTGTGGTGGGCTTGCCAGCAGCAGCCTGGCATGCCGGCTTCAGAATAGCTAAAACATGATTGGTGGGGAATTTCCCCTCCAACCAGGAGCCAGGATGAGAAAGGCTTGCCCCACCCCTGCCCAGGGGTGAGGCAAAGAACTGGACCTGAAAGAGGACTAACCCCCTCTCCCTCTGGTCCATTCTCAATCTGGGGACAGATCCCCTGAAGGGAATAAAAAGGCAGCATGCTAGGCACATGGGCAGCTATAGTGAGGGATGCAGAAGAGGGCAATGAAGAGCTGGTAGAGGTGGCCAGCCAGGTGGAGAGGTTGCCCCAGAGGAGCCCAAATACGACTTGTCAGATGGGGAGCGGCAAGCGGCCGCATCCCCCAGCCCTGCCATGAGGGAGTGTGGCATCGGTGCTATTGCTCCAAGGCAACTTGGGTTATTCTTTGCTTTTGCTGAGACCTGCACCTTTTCATTTGTAAACCCTGCATCTCAGGCTTTGTGAATCCTGTGCCTCATATTTTGTGAACTTGCGCCTCATGTTTGTAAACTTGAATTCCATTAGAGTATAAGATTGCATGACTTTTAATAAGACCCTTGCTTTGATTCCTTTTGATTCCTTACCCGTATGTAGAGTGTTTGCATAGATATGTAAATAATCTGCCTATAGTTCTTGTAATGTGTATGTGTATGTGTTAATACAATGACTTTTATGTCTTATTAAAATTATACATAGTTGAGTTTATTCTGTGTCCTGGCCTTGCTCTACAAGGAGAGGAGTGAAACTGCATACAACAGGCAGTTTCACCTCCCGTAGTGCTTCAGCACCTGCTATCATCCCTTCATTCAAAGACGAGGTACTAATACGAGTGCCACTTTGGCTAAACCTACCAAGATTGAATCAATTTAGGCTCAGGGTTTTTGAATGTCTGTCCCTAGCCACAGAGGCTGCCCAAGCCACATGCAGCACGTCCTGCAGGTTGGCCACCCTGCTCTAGATTATCCCCATCAAGGACAATGGAGTTACACCACAGATCTTGGTGGCTTCTAGTACTCTTGACTTAAAGGGAGCCAGTATGAACATTTCACCTCTGTGCTGCAATGGCCTTAGCTTGCTACTGCAAAAATAAAGTGTAGTGTACAACAACACTGCAGACCCTCTGGATTCCCAGAACTCAGCCTGACTCCTGCTATATAGGCTGAGCCCCAGTCGTGTGACTGAAAGTTCAGAGAGTGAAGCGAGCAGCTCCCCACCCAGCCTGGGTGCTCTGTCCCTGCATGACCAGGGAAGCACAAGGCAGTGCCCCCCCCATTTGCATGAACTGCGGGTATTGCACAGTATAATGAGCACAATGCAAAACGCCAGATCAAAAACAGCCCTGTGGCAAAGTGCTACAATCCCAGCAGGAGCAGCCAGAGGGATTGGGCCCAGAGAGTGGAACTGGTACTCTCAATACAAACAGACCTTACCCTAAAAAAGTCCAGTTCTTGATTCAGACCCTACCTGGCAGCTCAGACCAGTCTTGAGTTTCCTCATTACTTTTTCTCTTGGCATTTGGAGTTTCCTTACTCCTGGCCAGAGTTCTTGTTCCAGGATGATTTTTACTCTGTTCTATGGAGGGGCTGTCATGCATGCAAACCTATATGAACTGAAGCCAGCAGTTGCAAAACAGTCTAATTTCCTTGTTCCTGGCAGTTGCTTGGCAGGGTTCCAGAACTATGTTTTATAGAGATATTTAAGATACAGATGTGAGTGTATGTCTGTCCATGCCTGTGTGTACATTCATTTAAGTGCATGTGCGTGGGAGGGCATCAGAGACTGGCTTTCTCAGTATGTGCACCAAACGTTCCCCAAGCTTAGTTGTTCCTCAGTTATCTATGCAGATAACTGAGTCCTTCATATGCAACCCATGAAGGACTGTGCTTTGCACTGCTTCAGAGGCAGGCGGCAGTTCATGCTTATTTTCAATGCAGGACTGGCAGACCCATGCTACCTACTTTGGCTATCCCTCACAGTAAAGAATGATTCCACTCAAGTCTTATCTGTGTGTCCTAAGATGGCTGATGAGGTCTATCCAGGATCAACAGACTCTACTGCAGCTCAGACATTTGTTTCTGTGTGGGGTGGTTGGCACTGGATTTTTTTATTTGGTCCGCAACATGCTGTTTCTGTCACTCCCCCTTTTCCATCTCCTGTTGTTGCTGCTAAGTTTCAAAGTACTAAGATCCCTGCAGCAGACTCTTCCTCCATTTGGGCCAGTCCTGGGCAATAGTCTTCCATGAGTTGACATTGATGTTGCATTTTTTTAAGTTGGCCTTGAGGACATCCTTGAAGCATTTTCTCTGCCCTCCCCTTGAGCGTACACCATGCTGCCTATCCCCATTCTGTTATTTCTGCTGGGACATGCACAAACTGTCTCCAAGACACTCGCAAGCTTCTCTGCTGAAGATGCCAGGGAGGAGTTCAGTAGTCAGTGTTGGCAGCTCTCAGGAGTCTTGTGACACTTGGTGCTTTCTTTGATAGTGCTGGCATCTGGAATTGGGGGGTTATCTGAGAATCTTGCTTTCAGTCTCTGAGTACATTTCTAGTGCCTGTGGTTGTGGAAGAAACCTGGAAAATGTGAGGTGAATGTACTGCAAAGCAGGGACATCAAACTCACTCTGTCCCCCAGGCCAGATCTGGACTACAAAGCTTCTCTCAGGCTGGATCCACAGCTGGCAATGGCAGGGCCAGCAACAGAGGAAGTGGGGCAAATGGGGCAAACAGCAGTGGGGCTTTATGGACACCGCCCTTGCTAACCCCGCTGCCAGTAATGGCCATTCCCAGCAGGACTCCACAGCCTCAGACTCTGCAGTAGACCCCACCCCTGCAAGCCCTGCCCCCACCCTGGGCCCACCAGGATGCTCATGGGCCATATGTTTGACATTCTTGCTCAGAAGAGTTAAAACATAGAGTCAAAAATATCAATTTTTTATAAATCCTATGATTCTTAGGGCAAATGTGTGATTCTGTGAGGCCTGAGGTATGAGTGGGAACGCCTGGGGTGAGTGATCCTGCTTCATGGCACTTGGCACGTGCACTTGGAGGGGGAGGTGGGGAATGGGAGCAACACCCTGTTTTACAAGCATTGACAAAGACTGTCCTGAAACCAGCATTCAGTCCCTCCCTGCTGTAACTGATTCTGGCCCACAAGTCTGTAAATGAAGAGCTTCAAATCCTATTCACATCACCTGAGCCAAGAAGCCCTCCACAAAGTCACATATCAGGTCAGAACTGTGCAGCTGTACGTGGGCATAAGCCAATACTGGAGAACAGAGGTGTGGCTGGGAAGTGCTACCCCCCATGCAGAAGCAGTGGCCAGGTCACCACTGCTGCTGGGACAGCAGTATTGGCAGGGGCCCTTATTGTGCCCTCTCAGTCAGAAACCATGGTGGGTGTCCCACTGGCCCCTTTTTAGTTACACTACTGCTGGAGAGCTGCCCAGAAGAAGGAACCTTGGGGAAGTCAGTCACACGAGTCACCCTACCACTGGGGAAAGACCCTTGGGTTCAGGATCCTTTCCCTCTTCTAAATTGCAACTGTCCACCACAGACATCCAGACAACGGGTGAAATGCTTGCATAGCAGCACCCTCCTTTCCCCAAACCACTGCACCACTTGTTCCTTTATACCAATATTCAAAGGCTTCAGGAACAAACCAGACACTGCTAAAATGCCCGCTAGTCGTCGTCCCCCCCATGAAGCGTACAGTATCTACCGGCTGCCGAGCCTTCCCATGTCAGTGTGAATGATGAATGGGAAATCAAATACCTGCCTTTTTGTTTTTCTTCTTTTATTTATTTTTTTAAGCAAGAAAAAATGCCTCCCAAGAGCAGAAGGAACTGGTTTGGATGGTGTTTGTTGCATGATTGGACTTGCCGACCTCAACAGCACTCTGCCCTCAAATGACTCTGTTTCTACCAGCTCCCTCAACTGGGGCAGCTTGCAACCCAGCTTGCCTCTGAGACCCCAAGAAATGACCCGTTCTCCATAGGTTTTTAAGCCAGAAGGGATCTTTAAACTCTTCTCTCTTCTCCTCACATCATCGGGGCTGGAGACTTTCTCAGCATGGTTCCTGCACTGAGGCTACAACTTCTGGTTGCAAGGGAGCACCCCAAGTTTTTGCTGGGCCTCCCACCATGTATCTGCAATGTTCAAGGGGCAATGACAGCCTTTTACCATCCTAAAATCTCTAATTCCACAATGAGTTGGTACTTTTCCACTTGACACAACTTGGTCTCATCCCACTAGTGCTGGTCCAGGCTAGTATAATGGAAAATATCCCACAGCCTGTCACCCAGGAGACTGGATTATCATTCCTAAACAGAAAGGCACCCCGAGCACTACCGGGAGTAACAAGGAATAACGGCCATAAGTTGATGGAGAGTAGGTTCAGGCTAGATAACAGGAGGCACTGCTTCACAGTCAGGGTGGCTAGGATCTGAAACCAACTTCCAAGGGAAGTGGTCCTCGCTTCTACCCTGGGGGTCTTCAAAAGGAGGCTAGATAGACACCTAGTCGGGGTCATTTGACCCCAGCATCCTTTCCTGCCCATGGCAGGGGGTCAGACTTGATGATCTGCTCAGGTCCCTTCCGACCCTACCTACTATGAAACTGTGAAACTATGAAGCTGTATGTATTTTAAGGCATTAGGTGTAGCCTCACATGGGAAGTAAAGGAACCCCCATTACACAGATTTTTAGATGTGAACGGAGCAATGCACTGTTACATGTCCAGTAGGGAGCAATTCTTCCCTACCAGAAAGGTGTAGTGGATTAGCAAAGAGGGAGCCTTCCTATCAGTAGTGCCTAGGGGAGAGGCAGCATGGGGGAGTGGCCCCATTCCCATGTTTTGGCTGGCTTAGTTTAGACTGTAAACACTGAGCCGGGGGTGATATCCTTTACTATGCCTGTACAACACATAGAACAGTGGGCTCCTGATCTGAGTTGGGGTTTCTAGAAACTAACAATACAGTTCATACCAATAATTCCTGTGGATCTATCTGTTTAAAGTGGACCCTCTAATTTAAGTAGCTTTCTTTTACTTCTTGTTTACTTGCCCTGAACCAGAACAGTTGCATGCCAGCCAGGCTAGGAGTCACATTTTAATGTTAGAAAAGCAAAGAAAGGAAAGGACAGTGATATATTGTGCAGATCTGACATCAGAAGTATGTCACAGCAAAAGAACAGTGGGATACTTCTAGCAGAATGACAGAGGAGTCCATGGGGTTTTTTTATCTATATAAAATATTTCTAACATAGAGGATATAACCCAACAGACTCAGTACTGCCCAGGGGGTGTTAACCATATATGCAGTCAAGGGATAGCGTGCAGGTTATGTAGAGATTTGCTCTGAGTGATAGCTATACAAAATACACCCATTCAAATCAGCATCCATTGTTCAAATTGGCCCAGATCCAGCCAAACACTTAAACACATGATTAAGGAAGAAGACTACTCACCTGCTTAAAATAACCATGTACTGAAGTTCTTTGCTAGATCTAGGCCATAATTCTGTTCAGACCTCAACACTGTTTGTGTACATACCCATAATCAAAGCAGGTCTCAGCCATAATCAACCATGCTCTTATTGCACAAACAACTACAGTATCCAAAGAACTGGCCCATCCTGCTTTCAATCTTTTATAGTTCATAATCATAGGGCTTGACTCTAGACAATATTAACCCTGCTCATATTTCACACCGTTTGCCAAATCTCATTTATCAAGTCGTAAATATGGCATCTTAGAACTTTATGAAACAAAGAACATGACATGCTCAGATCATAACCTGCTTGGATTAAAAAACCTCTCTCTACAAAACAGGTTTTCTTAATCAGATTTTCTGCAGATAGATGCACAGGCATTTTGGCACTGTTTCTTCCAGTTGGGGCAGCCCCTTGGCTTAGTTATTTTTAGTCCTTGGTAGTGTAGGAGGCAAGCCTGCCTGTGGAAAATGAGCTTTTCTAGAAGAGATCAAGTGTTCATCTTGATCTTAATCACAAATAACTTCCCAAGGCGCAAAAGGGGGCAGGGAGGGGAGAAGCTTTCCTGCAAATCAGCTGCCCTATGGTCCTGCCACATGCATGCTCCTAACCCCATAATAAGGGGAAGGCTAAATCATGGTAACTTATACCTGTTTCCCTGAGAGGAAAAACACCACAGAGGTTAACTTTGACAGTGCAAGAGCAGCTGACACACGGGTCCTGTCCACACCAAAGCACAAGGAGCTTTTGCCATCACCTCATCTCTATTTGAAATGACAGGTGGCCACTGATATGTATAAGCTATTCACCCTTCTCGGAGTGATCACCTACAGACTCAGGTTGACGTCACTATGTCCTGCACAGCTGGGTTGTATTTTTAAACCTTTCCCTAATACCAAAAGGTGGTGGTTTTTATTTAATTTTAAATGGGAGCTGAGATTCAGATATAATTAAATGAGGTTTGGAGCAGAGGTTCATAAGCCCAGGAGCATCTAGCCAATGCTTTACCTCAGCCGTAGCCAGACTAACATGAACTCATTATTACTGAAGGACAATTCAATCCATTAGGATTTTGTTCTGTCTTTTACTATTCTACCATATAGCTCTTCTGCTCAGTGACTTTTGACAGCACCAGAGCCAGGCTCAAATATTGAAGGGTTTGTGTTAAAACACCTCTGACTGTAGCTCCCTCTCAGAAACCTGAGCCAGTGAAACACTTCTGAGTGCCCTCCAAGGCAATACTTCCCTCTTCAGGAGCAATCTTTGATAAAACAAGGAAAGTGTTATGAAAGGGAAAAGGAATGCAACATGAATTGAAAGAACAGAACAACACTAAATCAATAGGGTTTTTTTTAATGAATAATAATAAAATGCTTACCCCTGCAGTAGTTGTGGCAGTAATCCTTTTTCTCAGTTTCCCCATGTTCCAAGGTGGACGTTTGTTGGCTACTTGTCCCCTTGAGAGTGCCCCTCTTTTCCCCTCCAGTGCCCCCCACTCAAAAGTGTCCTCTCAAGAGGCAGTGAAGTCCCAGGGCCTAGGAATGTGCTCAGGTAGATCCATCTCCAGTCTCTAGGGAGAAGGGCTTCCATGAGGAGATGCATCACTTCTACCTTTTAGTTCACAATGTCATCTCTGCACCATCATCTCTCACTGTGCTTCTACCTGTAGCAGACCTTCTAGATCTGGGGTCTACAGGCTCTTTACTAAACTTCAGCAATTCCATTTCTACCAAAGATGGAGCACTTCACTTCCTCTACCATGTTCCTCTCCATGATGCATCACCATGTAACCCAAAAAGAATTATTTCAATACAGTCATGCATTGCCTAATAAATCCAGCTACATGAGGAAACCACACCACTATTCAAAGTAATTGCCTATCCACTACCCAGCGATATACAACAGGAAAGCTGGTTACAGTGAACTCCTCACTCAGTTGGGCCTGCTCCCAGAGGAGACACATGGGTTAATGCCCATTGTGCCCCCGGGAGCTGAAGACCTGGACCTGGACTCCACAAACTCTCCAGGTAGAGTCAGGAGGTAAGTGTACTGGGGCCTGGTGAAGGTGTACGAATGCAGGGGGTGCTTAGAGGGTGCTCCATGACAGAGTGTTTGTGTGGGTGCATGCGTGAGTGTGTGCAGGTGGGGCTGTGCCGGGCAGGATGCGCTGGCTGAGCAGAGCCCAGGAGGGGAATACCGCCACCAGATCCCTTCTTAGCTCAGCACCCCAAGGAGCCCCGTGACTAGAGCCCCATGAACAGAACATGCAAACAGGCTCAGCTGTACTTTGGCACAGCAGTTTGTGCAGGCGTTCATGTGAAGGGTGTGCAAGAGATGCCCAGAGGGCTGGTCCAGGCAAGGAGTCTGAGGCCAGAGGCCCGAAGAGGAGCTGCTGGGACCAGGTAGGGGTGTAAACTTGCTCCCGACCATAGCGGTAACCCATTGCGGTTGCAGGTGTCACCAAGATCTCCACCCAGACAGAACCCATGGCCCTACCCCGAACCCAAACGGAGCCCCTGGCCCCGGACTGTGGGGGTTGCCTGGCACGGCTGCTGGCAGCTGGGTAGGGGGACACCCCCGCTTGTAAGGTGTTCTCCCCAGTGGAGTCTCTGGATAGCCGGGTGCAGGAGCTCAAGAAGGAGGTACACCACCTACGCAACATCAGGGGCCATGAAGACTTCATCGATGGCTACTGCCAGGCCCTTCTCCAGGAGAAAGAAGAAGAGGTAGAGACAGAGATGATGGCCAGCAAGGAGGCTGTCCACAAAGACCCACCTGGAGCTACCTGGAAGACAGTCACCACACACTCCAGGAAATGCAGGGCCATGCCTGCTCCTCCCCTGGCCCTGCACAACAGGTACATTCCCCTCCCCACACATGAGGAGGCTCTGATGGTGACACTGGAGGAGAAGGAAGGTAAGCACCATGGTGCCATCCCCAGGAGGAGGTGCAAGGTGGTGGTGGGGAGCACTTCATCCTGCAGGGCACTGAGGGACCCATCTGCCATCTGGCCCCCCTAGCCTGTGATGTCTGCTGTTTCCCTGGGCCAACATTGGCTCCAAAGATGAATGGCTTGAAACCCTCTGGGTCAAGCGGGCTGGGGGGCGGGGGAGGGGGGGGAAGGGATGTGGCGAGAGAGATCTAACTGTAGGTGAATGCTACAGACCATGAAACCAGGTCAAGGAACTTGATCTAGAATTCACCCGAGAACTAACAGAGGCTGTGCAGGCACAGGACATGGTCGTTATGGGTGACTTCAATTATCCATACATCTTTTGGGAGGAACAGCCAACCAAGTCAGATTGGTCACGTTCCTTCCTGACCTGCATCAAAGAGCTTTTTCTGACTCAAGAGGTGCACAGGCCAACCAGAGGTAACACTCTTCTAGACCTGGTCCTGGCCAAAGGAGACAACAGAGGACAGCCTGGACAATAGCTACCATGAAACCATTATGTTCACGGTCCGTCACAAGGCAGACAAATCAGATAGCATGCTTGAAGTCTTGGACTTCAAAAATGCAAACTTCAACAAGCTCAGGTCACTAGTAAGGAATGCTCTGAAGGACATGGGACTGAAGGTGAAGGAGTGCGTGAAGAGTGGTCATTCCTAAAGGACACAATCCTTGAAACACAAAGGATATCCATTCCCATGCAGAGGAAATGTAGTAAAAGGGCTGGGAAGCCCTCTTGGCTAAACAGGGAAATCATGGTCCTCTTAAGAAAGAAGAAAGAGGCATGCAGTCAATGGTAGCTAGGGGCAGCCCCCAAACAGGACTATATAGCAATGGCCTGCACTTGTAGGGATCAAATTAGAAAAGCTAAGGCGATGACTGAACTACAATAAGCAATGGGAATCAAAGACAACAAGAAGTCCTTCTTTAGGTATGTAGAGAATGGGAGGAAAATGAATGAGAGTGTGGGACCATTGCTTAACAACTCAGGACAGCAGAACTGGTGTGTTTTCAATGAAAGAAAATGGACATATATATGTCTGTGGGACCAAATGAACTTCACCCAAGAGTGCTGAAGGAGCTGGCCGAAAAAATCGCAGAACCCCTGGTGAATCTCTTCCAAAACTTGTGGTGCTCCAGGGAGGTCCCCAAGGACTGGAAGAGGGCCAATGTTGTGCCCATCTTCAAGAAGGGGAGGAGGGAAAATCCTGGAAAAATGTATCAAGGAGTCTATGTGCAATAGGATTGCAGAAGGTAGGATTCTGAATGACAGCCAGCATGGCTTCATTGCAGGCAGGCCTTGTCTTACCAGCCTCATCTCCTTTTACAATCAGGTAACTTTCTACCTGGATAATCGAGAGGAGGTTGACATTATATGACTTCCAAACAGCTTTTCATCTGGTATCCCACAATGTTCTCATGAGAAAATTGGAAGACTGTGAGCTTAACTGAGACAGTCAGGTGCGTAGGAAGCTGGCTGCAGGGGTAGAACCAAGAGAGTTCTAATGAACGGACCTATGTCATCTTGGCAGAAAGTGGCCAGCAGTGTCCCACAGGGGTTGGTGCTTGGTCCAGTGCTATTCAACACCTTCATCAATGATTTGGATGTGGGGGTGAAGAGCTCACTGGTCAAGTTCGCTGACGACACAAAGTTATGGGAAAGCATGGTCATGCTTGAAGATAGGCTGCAGGTACAGGCAGACCTAGACAGGCTGGCGAGTTGGGCAGATCAGAACCAGATGAAGGTCAGCATCAAGAAATGTGAAGTGCTTCACCTGGGGACAAACAATCCTCTGCACACCAATAGGCTTGGCAACGCCAGCCTGACCAGCACTATGAATGAAAGAGACCTGGGGGTAATAATTGACCAGTTTGAACATGAGCCGGCAGTGCAATGCTGTAGCCAGCACGGCTAACAATATCAATCAGTGCATCTCCAGGAAAGCCAAAGAAGTAATTCTCCCACTCTACTTGGTATTGGTGAGACTACAACTGGAGTACTGTGTCCAGTTTTGGGCACCGCACTTTAACAAGGATGTAGTAAAACTTGAGAGAGTCCAGAGAAGGGCCACCTGTATGATCAGAGACTTGTGCAGCAAGCCATATGAGGAAAGGCTGAGGGACCTGGGACTCTTCAGCCTGAAAAAAAAGAAGGCTGAGAAGGGACTTGGTAGCAGCTTATTGCTACATAAAAGGCATAAATCAAGGGCTCGGCAAACAACTGTTCACCAGGGCACCCTTGGGGAAAACTAGTGTAGCCCAGGTGTACATGGGTATATACTCCCTTCTGCAGTTGAAGGGGATTGTTAGCTGGTTGGGTGCTGAGCGCGAAACTGCACACTACTCCATTTCCCTCTGTCCCAAAGAAGCCAGGCGAGAACAATCTGGAACTTAACTGTATACATACAAATGGATTATTATTTACATAAATAGATAAAAATAGTCATAAATATAAACATATGTACAGATATATTTGTATAACAGTATATATTCATATATATACTATAAACCTTATTCTCTACAATGTGTCACCACCACTGGGGTTTCAGGTAAGTGACAAGTAAACACAGGTAAGTAATAGCAAGGGGTCCCTGCAGATTCCCCAGGCAAGGTTATAAACTCTATTAAACTACCAATACACAAATATAGAAGTACACAAAATATAAGACACAATATTACAACATATAAGTCGCTCACCTTCAAAATACAAGGCACATCAACATCAGGTTAGCTTTAACCTCTTAAGCCCCTTCCCCTAAATCCCCCAAGTGGCCCACTGGGGCATTGGCTGCACTCCAGTAACCAGTGAGGGGGGAAATCCTGATTGCTCTCCAAGTTCCACTATGACCTTCAGGGAGAGGCCCAGAGGGAGACGCTTTAGAGCCAGGGAGCCTTCCCTCGCTTAGGCTTCCCCTGCAGCCTCACCACCTGGGGCAGCTTTCCCCTCCCCTGTGGGAATCCCTTTCCAGGGTCCCGGGTGGGTGGTCTGTGTCTCCTGGCTGGTGAGTTAGTGCCCCTCCTGCTGAGACCCAGCTGCCTCTGCTCCTTCTGGCCCACTAGACAGTGCAGGGCGCCATGCAGCCTCACGTGCACCCAAGGCTCTGCCTTCTGCTAAAAAATTGGAGGCCCAGGCTGCCTCATGCAGCGCCAGGTCTCAGTCCACTCCTGGACCCTCTGTGCAGTGTGGTCTGCACCGAGCGGCTGGCCCAGTGCCAGCAGCTGTAGCCCCCGAGTCACCTCAAGCAGCTCTCAGGGTGTCTCACCCTCCATGCAGCACCTCCTGAACCAAGTTCCCGGCCTTGTGCCAGGGGTTGGAGACCTGAGCAGCCGTAAGCAGCTCCCAGGGTCCTGCTCTGTGCACTGGCCTGTGCACTGTGGCTCTGGCTGCATGCCAAGGCCTGCAGACCTGAGCCACCTCATGCAGCTCCCAGGGTTTGGATGCCATGCGCTGTGCTGCACACTGAGAGCCAGGCTGCTGGAGCCGTCCGCTGCTTCCCACCGCTGATGGAAGTCTTCAGGGGCTCTCCCGGGCTACTGCTTCGCCCTGCTGAGCAGCTCCTCAGCTTCACTCTTCTCTTCACCCCTCGATGTGTCTTCTGTGTGCTGCGCACGCAGCTCCTTTTATTCTCTTCTGAGGCTCTGCCCCTGAAGTTCCCCCACGCCAGCAGAGTGCAGCCTCGAACCGGGTTTCTTTTTTTCTCTCTCTCGCCTGGATCGGGGTGGGGCAAAACCCCTCCCAACAGTTACCCGATTGGTGGATGGGCTCCACCACCCACAAAGAAGATTTTCCAAGCCTGAGATGCGCCAGGTTGTACCTGTAAGTCCGCCACACTAGGAGTAATGGTCACAAACTCCTGGGAGACCATTTAAGGCTCAACATTAAGAAAAACTACTTCACAACTAGGGTGTCCAGACTGTGGAATAAGCTCTCCCAGAGGTGGTACAATTGCCTACCCTGGAAATCTTCAAGAGGAGACTGGACAGTCACCTTGCTGGGGTCACCTGACCCCAGTTGTCTTTTCTGCTTGGTGCAGGAGGGCTGGACCCAATGATCTTCAGAGGTCCCTTCCAGCCTTACAATCAATCAATCAATCTAGGTCATATTAAGTACAGCTGTGGTGCCTTGGTGTCATCTAATAAGGATAACAACACTTTATTACCTCTACACCCAATACTTAATGAAATTTAACCAAAATTTGCACACAGCCTGCCTTGGCACAGTGAAAGCCATCTATGCAAATGAGTTTGGCTTATAGGCTTCTTTCTCTAGCTCATCAGTAGAGGGTGGCAGAAAACTCCTTCACCTGTAAGCTTCCGACCAAAAACCAGCATTCAGTTGTAGCTGGAACCAAGCAGCTCTCAGGTCAGGATGAGGTGTGCCATGGTAGTACCTTCATAGAATTAGATGATTTGCCCTAAGTAGGGGGTGCTCAACCCCCAGCCCGCAAGCCATACCAAGCCCATGGTGTCATATCATCCAGCTGGTAGGGCTCACCATGGATCTGCGGGGAGCCCCACAGACCATGGCCGTACATGTAAGATCAGGCATGCAGGACCCAATCTGGCCTGCAGGGTGGCCCTGTGCCATTTAATTGGCCCACAGGGCCAAAACCATGAGAACCACTTCCCTAGATCACTAGATGCCAGGCCAGCACCTTCCCTATGTAACCATCTCAGTGCTGCCATAGGCACTGGTGTACCAAGGTGCCAGACTGGTCCTCAAATTACTTTGGGCAGCCTGAAAAGCGGGGTGAGGAGGAGAGGAATTCCTCCCTTTTTTCAGCTGTGCCTTAAGATTTTAAGATTAGTTTAAGATTGTAGAGAAACTGCTTTGTACAGGGGCAGGGACCTAAATACAGACTCATCACCTACCAACCTGAATGACAGGCTCCAGCATCCCAGAATGGGGCAAGAAGCCATACTGACTTCTTGCCCCCAGATCCCTATACACTGCATGGATACCATGGAGTTTCAGGCTGGACCAAGATTAGCCCACTAGTTGCCACTCAATAACTGCAAGAACCACAAGGCAAAGCATGTGCTGGGGTCATTTAATACAGGGAAACCAAATGAACTCTTCCATGGTGGGGTGGCTCAGTGACAAGTGTTCAACTACAAGACAGCACCAGCTTTCAATGGAACAACATAACTTGACACAACACAGAAGAGCCCTGCGGCTGTTCTTGTTCCCTCTTTTTTTTTCCAGTGGGGGTGTTGTTGAACCGGCCTCCTTGCTGCATGTGATATGATAGGCTGCCTTTCTGCATTACATCAGGCCTTGCCTTGTAGGCACATCCCCCCCTTTCCACAGAGCTGAGCAGCTGTACCTGGCTGTGTGGGGAGCAAAGAGCAGTGCACCAGTGAGAAGCTCTGTTTGGGTTTGTTTGATGTCAGGTTAATTGCGTTAGCATTCCTTTGCATTCACTGCCTATAATTCTATTGGCATGACCCCTGCGGTAAGTGGTGCTAATTCAATCCACTGAGAGCACCAGGAAAGTAGAAAGTGCATGCTCCACCAGGCTTGTGAGGCTACCTGGAGCCTGCACAGCATGTTCTCAGAAATAATACCATCCTTTTTGGCTGCACTTTCTGTGAAGGTGTTTCAGTCACCTTTGCCCCTTCTGAGTGCTGTGGTGACAGGGGGAACCCTGCTAAACTGAGACTAAAGAACTTCCTTATTCTCCAACCCCTCCCCACCCTTCCATTTTAAAATACGTACCTAAAAAAAAATCCATTCATCCAGTTTCATGCTGTTGTTCTCTCTTGGGAACCCCTGTTTCTGACACCGAATTATGCAAACAGACTATGCCACCCAGAAGGATGCATTGGACAGGCTGTTCCAGTAATGGACAAGTGGACCCAAAGGGAAAATGTCTATGAAATGTCTATGTCTATGAATCCACAACTGAGGTAAAAATAAAAGCAAATGTGATGGAACAAAATCTTGCTGATGTCTTTCACTTCTTATGCAGCTGGCTGGTAACCTTTCATGCCCTGGCACTGGGGCACCCAGGTCATAACCTAATGTATCACTGCTGCAACACAGTGAATACCACAAAAAAATCTTCCAGGAATAGGGCCTCTATGTAGCAGATCTAATCTAGCCCCATTACTGTAATATGTAAGCACCTTTGAAGATTTTAAAAATACCAGTCATCATATTTCTCTCTTCATTGTTCATCCTTTCCAGCCTTCAGGAAAAATTGCTCAACCAGGTGATAAGTTTCTGGTTTGCTTGGGTAATGGAGGATGCATGGGTGACTGGTGCCTCCTGAATTAGGGGGGGGACTTGCCCCCCCCACCCCCCAGCCGACAGTCAGTGACCAGGGACGAAGCTCTCCCCGCAGCCAATCCTGCAGACTGGGGGGGACGGGGGGCTGCAGCCAATCCCCCCCACATGCCACTGGCACTTCCAGGTGCACCATTGGCACTTCCAGGTTGGCGGGATCGGCCACAGGGTGACCACTTCTCCTGGCGCCCCAGTGCTCTTGTCTGGCCCCCCTGCCCAGGAACGCTGGCTGTCAGGAGGTGCACCAGTGCTCTCAGGGGGTACATGTGCACCCCCATGCACCCCCTACACATTGCCACTGGGAGGATGTCACATGTATGTGCATGTGTGTGCTTGTTATATGTGATCATGTGTGTATACGCGTATACATTGTGTGTGTGTCGGTGTGTTGTATACGTGGGTATGTATACATGGAGGGAAGGCTAAGGTTTGCATTTAGTTCTGAATACAGAGATCATTCTTCTCCATTATGGAAATAAGTTCTGCTGCCTCAGTTGAGCTTCCATTGAACCTCTCTCTCCTGTACTCACAAGCTTCCCCTCCGGGTCAGCTGTCATTCCTGTGATGAAAGGTAGTGATTATGAATAAGGACAGTGTTGGATTTGAGTATGCAGAAAAAATAAACACTCTCTCTGCCTCCATCCTGCAAAAAGACCCCTACTTTATTCACTGCAACCAAGTCCTGCTCCTTCCCTTCTACTACTAGCAAAACTTCAGCAACTTTCCTCCTCCCCAAGATGTCAATTGTCAAGGATCCTTCTACCCTCAGGTTCTCAACTAGTGGTGACCAAGTGGGCCATAGATTTACAATCAGTTCTTTTTTCATCATTGAAAACCCTTCAAGGTTTGCAGACAGTACTGTTAATACTGGCTCTAAGGAGAGCTCATGTCTACTTTGGTCACAAGGCATTATAACTGGTTATAATCAGTCAATTTGTAGGGCCATAATCGTGGTTTGGAGTGTTAACAGAATTCACAGGTATTACCAGGTATTATCTCACAGGGGTCATGATGTGAGTGCTTCTGCTATGGCCTCCAAAGAATGAATGAAGAAGTGGGGCTATACCATTGATTCAACCACCTGTGGCTGCAGCAGAGCCTCAGACTATGCAACACCTACTGCAATGCCCGGTGCTTGAAGGCAATGTACAATGAAAGACCAAGTACAGTAAGGGAGCACAAGCATGTGTAACAAAATGGTCTGAGTAAAAAAAAAATGCAAAGATCTAGAACTCTTGGTTCAGAGATGATACCTTTTTTAGACCAACTGAGAAATTGCAAAAAGAAAAAGTATATATTTTTTCCTATAGAAGCACGAGAAGAGGAAGAAGTAGGTCATACTCCAGTTGCTCATCACCTGGAACCCCTTTCCTCCAAAATACATCACTGCTTTTGTCACCACTTTGGCTGACCTGTCTACGACTGCCCTGAAACATCCAGAGCTAAGACCTCAGTACCTACAGCTTGAGCTACAGAGCATGGGTTTCCAGACATGACTAAGGCCTGGGCTTTTGCATCAGCTGATCTCTGGAAAAAATTATTATAACAAGATAAAATCAGACCCTGTGGAATGTTTCCCTAACAAGGATGCCCTCACCTCTGCTAATAGTGTTCCCAGGCATATGAAACATGCTCTTTGCCACAGCAACATTTATAGCATTCAGGTGAGGACCACAGCAAAGAAAGAGGAAAACAATATCTCCAGGAAAGGGGGAAAAAGAAAAGAGGGCAGTGTGGCCACTATGGACAGCTTTCTAAACCCACAACCCAAGCCCCAGAACTATGAAACAAGACAAAAATCATGAGCTGTTGTTAGTCTGTTGTGTGTTTCAGTCTGGTTTATTGCGGCCAATATGAACCCTAGAATGAATCTGCTCCCCTCCCCAGCCTCACTTCTGCTCCACCGAGAGTGGGTATGTTGGAGAATATTGCAGCACTGTCCTCTTCTTCAGGCTTGGGGAAAAGATCTTCAGTTCTTTGTCCCTCCCCAGGTGTACCAGTGAGTTGGCAAGGAGAGGGGAAGACCTCCCCTGGGCGCTGGGCTCTTTCTATTGCCTCCTCCTCCAGCGTCTTGGGAAAACAGTACCGGCTCTGGAGGAAAAGAAGAGAGCTCCACCTGCCTCTTGCAGCAGCCCTGATTGGTTGCTTTTCTCCAAGAAGTGGGCAGACAGCCAATCAGAGGGTACCTTCCTCCAAACAGGGCTGACATCCCTGAGGGGATTGGAGCTTCTCACATCATTGCCAGGTGGGGTCCAGGCCAGGCAGGAACCGCCTGACTTGTGAGGAAATGGTGTGAGTTGTCAACAGGGAGGGTGCTAGATTTTGCATATTAAGCTCCTCCTGCCCCTCACAGCCCTGTTCACCCCAGTGACAAGCGCATGGGCATGGGCCATCTACACGTACTGAATGCGGACTCAGCAGTGCAGTACAAACCACATCCTGCTTCTGCAGCCAGAAGAAAAATGTTGGTGGATAGAAGCCCGTGAAATAGGAACAAATTGAGTTTCCTTGGGTAAGCCTCTGCTGATAGATGAGATGGTGCATGGGAAGGGAAGAGACATCATTCCCCTAGTCCACAACGTTTAATACAGAGGGTGCAGTGACCTGCTCAAGATCACCCAGCCAGTCAGTGGTAGAGCTGGGGATACATCACAAATCTCTTGAGTGCCAGGCTGGTGGCTTATCCAGTAGGAAACATTGCCCTTCTGGACCAGGAGGGACAATGTCAACATTATTAACTAAACATTGTTAACTAAAATCACCCTATGGTTTTTCATCATACAATGTATGTAAGGGAAGAACCTTGGAAGGAAAAATATCAATAATTCCACCTAGCTTGTCAATCCCAGGAGGGGCAATGTCAACATTATTAACTAAAATCACCCTATGGTTTTTTTATCATACAATGTATGTAAGGGAAGAACCTTGGAAGGAAAAATATCAATAATTCCACCTAGCTTGTCAATCCTCATTTAGTTTTAGACAATAAGTGTAGACTGAACTGAGCATACATTTAAAGCCAGGCTTGTAGAAACCAGTTCTGGTTGGAGTTGTCAAGAATACTGCAAATACAATCAATGACCTCTGAGCTTTCCAGTGACCTTATATAGAGCCTTTAGACAAGGGTGGGAACACATATGTCCAACTAGTGGGCTCTCATGATCTTCATTACTCCTGGGATTGTCATAGCATGTTACGATTCAATATGCAGAGTTGAAGCACAGAGTAAAATGAAATGGACTAAGCAGTATACAGGTAGTTCCTGCTTTCAAACTCATTGCAAGCCAACAGAAGGTGAAAGATTGGATCTTCAGGATCTGAGCGGTGACTGCAATGAATGTAACTGCTGTGATGATTCTGGGAGATCGATGTACAGCTCTTGGGGACACTATACACCTGGAAGACTGCAGACTCTGTTTTGAAGGTGGGATTGTCTGTTTTCTCTTATACCTTAGCCTTCCTGGTAGACTCTAATTCTAAGGTGTGACAATACAGCACTAACAACAGAAAGTTGCTAAAGCTTGATGAGTCTGTTGGAGATTATGCTAACTACTGCCCAAAAGAACTGGGAATGTCGATGGGCTGGTAACAAGGGAAATCTTCCAAAAGGGACTGTGCCTGATGAGGCTGCCCAGGGGTCAGCTGACAAAGGGGACAGAAAGCTTTAAAGGCTTTTTCCACCATCCCTATGGTTCAGAAAAGAAGCCATATGCAGGGGAGCACTGAGTGAAGAAGGATACTGGACTGCTGAGAAGACCTTGACCCAAATACTGAAGAACACCAAGGTGGCAAGGATAGTAAATGAGAATGCCCCAGGCTTCCCAGGACCAATTGGGTATTTGAAACCTACCCTTCCCCAGAGCTCTAACTTTGTGGGCATATTGGTTTACAGAGACCCCCTCCAGGGATGCATAACAGTGGAAGTAGACAGCACTCAGCCTTTGCAAGGAGTTCCTAACAGAAGTGGCAAAAGAGATATACAGATCTAGACATCCTAGGTCAGTCAGCCCCATATAATAACCCTATTCTGTGAATGGTTAACAGACAGTATGCCTGCACCCATGGAATCTGTCAGAAAAGCTGTGACTAGAGACAATGCCTGAAGCCTACAAAGACTCAGGAAAGCTTAAGGCACATGTAACTAGTATATAGGGACCCAAATGCAGCAGTTTGGTGAGCAGCAGTTTGGTCAGTGTCCAGCAGGGGGAGGTTGGCCAGGCCTGGGATAACTAATCAGCTACCTGGACATGAGGATGTCATTTTCCAGCTGGCAACATATGCTTCTGCTTGCTATCTCCCTACACCCTTTCATGTTATTAAATGGATGTATGCAATGCAGCTGCATCCTCTGATCACCCACTGCCTTCTGCAGGTATGTATTTCAGTGAACACACTTGAGAAAAAAGAGTTATTTGCTCCCCGTCTCCTAAGCTGCATCAACACAGCCCAAGGGGAAGGTGGCCTTCAGAGCCATCAGATGGACCCTGTCTGTCCCATAAAACATCCCAATACCAGGTTGGCTCATGACCCAGCTCAGAGTCTACATATTCCAGGTGGATCACTGTTTAAGGGCTTGACTGCAAAAAAGGCAGGGAGCAGGTAGGAAGCCAAGAGCATTAGTGTCTGTGTGTTAGGTATGAGGTGGTGATGCAGAGTAGTCAAGACTGAGATCCCATTCCACCCTTTGGGTGTCTAAGTAGTAGGTAGGTGTGTAAGGGTGAATGCATGTTCATTTTAGTCTTAAGGTTAGTCCAACTGGGCATGTCTACACATGCAAATAATCCAGGAGCAGTTTACTCTCAAGTAAATTACTCAGAGTAAACTCTCTCAGGCACATGTCTATACATGCAGGGACATGGGAGAAGATTTGCTGCTCCTGGCAGCAGACTGCTCCCATTCCCTGTGGCCCTGCAACTGGCCCCTGCAGCAGGCAGGGGAAGCTGTAGGCTCTCCCTGGGTGCTAGCCTAGGGGCCAGAAGATAGCTGCCCTCTGGCAGGGGCTAGAACATTGCTCCCTGCCCCCTGGGAGCTGCCTGCTGCAGGGGTGGGCTCCGCCATCAGTGCCCAAGAGGGGACAATATTGCCTTGCCCTGGCAGCACAGAGCTCCCAGTCCCCATTCCACGATTGCAGGGCCAGGGCTGGAACATCCTTATCTCCCAGCCCGAGTCTGCAGTTGTGGGGCTGGTGCTGAGAGAGAAGTATCTCCCAGCACCAGTCCTCCGACCACAGAGCTGTCGCTGAGAAATAAGGATCTCCCAGCCCTGTCCCCATGATCGTGGAGTGGGGACTGGGAGCTCCCTGCGGCCAGGGCAAGGCAATATAGGGCCGGTGATGGAGCCTGTCCCAGCAGCAGGCAGCTCCCAGGGGCAGGGAGTAATCTCCCACCTCCTGCTATCTGGCTGACTGGAAGTACATTTGCTACCTGTCAGGTATCTACATGTGTACTACTTGCAGTTACTAATCACGAGTAAATTTGCTACTTGCATTTGCAGATAGTAAATTTACTCAAGATTAGAGTCAATTACTGTACAGTAAACATCTGCACATGTAAATGCGAACGCTTATTACACAGTAATTAGCTGTACTGTGCAGTAAAGCATCTCGTGTAGATGCACCCACTGAGCAGCAAAGAGAAGGAGGAGAGGACCCGCCTAGCATCTT
>NW_005842931.1:124475-138255 GCF_000455745.1 Alligator sinensis
CAGGATTGAATTAAATCACACTTGGATACCTAAGTACCACTGTTGATGCCTAACAACTGGACCAGGATCTGGCCCTGAATGATTTGTCCAAGATCAGACAGTTGGTGGCAGAGGCAGGAACCACATATCAGTCTCTTTAGTCCAGTTCATTATCTCAACCATATGACCATCTTTTGAGGTAAAAGGTATAAAGGTAAAAACTCAGGGTTGTTTCATTGTATATTGGCTGTTGTGGTGTCTCCTTTCTACAAATTTACACTCATTTGTAAAAGCAGAAAGAACCCTTTGGCCTGCTTAGTCTGGAGCTGGGCTGGATCACTGATGTCACCATGAACAACGCTTGCCCCCGGTGGCTAGGGAAGCACGGCGGCCGTGGGAGTATGGCGGCAGCGGCAGCGGGAGCTCAGTGGTGGTAAGCGGGAGCTCCCGCAGACGACACCAGTGCTGTTGGCGGTGGGAGGAGGGTGGCAAGCACAGGCCAGAGGTCAGCAACTATCTGCAGATGCCCCCAGCAGCACTGACAGTGGCCAGCGGGGATCACTGATTGCCTGCAGACGTTGCCAGCGCTGTCAGCGGCGGGGGGAGAGGGTGGCAAGCAGTGACCACCTGCAGGTGCTGCCAACAGTGTCGGTGGTGCCTTTTTGTAGGGGGTGCACCGCCACACTCAGGGGGTGCACGTGCACCCGTGTGCACCTCCTACACATTGCCCCTGGATGTCACATTGATTTTTCTGGAGAACAGAAGCATCTGTTACAAGCCCTGTTTCTTTCCTAGCCAGCCAGCCAACTATTTACCAGTTTCCCTGACAACAGTGTACACAGAGTTAAGTTTCGTCAAACTCAGAAAGGGAATGAAAAGCCAAAGACAAAGAAGCCTGAAACGTTCTTCAGGGGAAGGGTCAGGGGAGGGGCTGCTCTGGAAACCTTCAACTTGGTGCTAGAAGCAAAACACTGATGACGTTTGGGAGAAACTAGCTCTGCAGCCCTGGGACAGGTTGTTCAACCCATTTGTCTTGTAGGTTGGGAGATGACACCGTTAAGGGCAATTCACATGTGCCCTGATCTGCTGCCATCTAGCTGCTTCAGGTGCACAAAGCTCCCAGCCTCACCGTCAGTGTCATCAGTCAACAAAAGGAGGTCTTCCAGGGTCACAACAGACATCTGGGTGCCTGGCACTTTAGACGTGTAAATACCTAAAAGTGTGGTGGAAGCAATACAGGCATCACTTTCAATTTAAGCAGGCTGCTTTTGCTTCTTCCTGGACATAAAGTACTCTCAGCAGGGCTCAGCTGCTCTCTTGTTTGTGGTGGGTGGGGAAAACTTATCAAGTACAACTGATATATTTATAACATTTGAACAGTACCCATAGCCTGTGGGAGGGGCCAGAGGCAGGTGTTTTACAAGTGTGCTCATTCATTGACTAGTAAGGGGCATCCCAATCATTTACTGGCAAGCTGCAAGTCACATATTCAGAGAAAATTCTTAATAGACATCATTGGGTGGCTTGGGCAATTGGCAAGGGGATGCGGTAACTTTTGGTTCAAGTCTCATGCAGCCCTGAGAGCTGCTAAGCCATCATAAGTCAGTGCCAGCTGCACTCAGTCTCCAGTCCCAGAGCAGTAATGAATGTAAGGCATTCCTCTCTAACAGCCATAGGGAGGATCATATAATGAACAATCTTGGTGAATTTAACCAAGATTTGCTGAGTTGCTCATGTTATATCCCTAAATTTGAAGAACAGAAGGGCAGGAGCTTGGACCTGTGATCTCAAAACTCCTTTTCCATCCCTTTTTGGGCCAAAAGGGCCTAAAGCTCCTTGAAGTGGCATCTCATGTCCTTGGAGGCAATGGGCTTCTGGGAGGACAGGAGAGGATTTGCTGTGTTTATAGTCTTAGGCCTTCTGCCTGCTTAGAAGTATGATCTCCTCACCCTGATGCTCCCCACAGCTACAATTCCCCACAATTTTAGGATCACAGGGCTCAATGAGCCAGACCTATGGCCTAATCCTAAAAAGATGCCAAATACTGCAGACATGAATGGCCCTATTGAAGTGGATGGGTCTATTCATGTATTGAAAATTAGTCACGTACCTAAATACCTGGTTGAATTGGGCCCTGCCTGAGCCAAAAGGAATGGCTGCACCTTGAGGTTTTCAATGTCTGATACATATCACACAGCAGCCGCCCCCTCATGCTAAAAAAACAAAATAAGTCCTCTTTAGCAACCACCCAACTACAAGCTTCCCTCACTGGCACCATGTCCCCCTGGAAGGCAAGCTGTACAGCACCTTGTATTGTCAGCTGAGTTTTACAATGCTGTTTTGCCTGATTGCTCTTTATTTTTATGTTTAATTACAGTCATTTATGCCATTAAATGTAGAGCAGAAGGAGGCCATTTGTGAGGTGATACAAATTACCCAGGCTAATGACTAGGTGGAGAGCCAGCCAGGTTTATCATCCACTGAAGCCTGGGAGTGGGATTCCGGGATGACCCTTCCCCCTTCAGCTGGAAAGCACAGCAACTGCATAGGAAATGATCAAAGCGGGTTTCCTGGCAAAGGCAGTGACCAGAGCTCTTTGCTTCTAGGTAGTGTCAAGCACAGGAGAAAAAGCTGGTTAGAAACCTGGCTGGATTGTTGGTCTCAAAGGGTAGTAATCAGTGGCTCAATGTCTAGTTGGCATCCAGCATCAAGTGGAGTGCCCCGGGGGTCAGTTCTGGGGCCAATTTTGTTCAATATCTTCATCAATGACCTGGAAGATGGCACAGAGTGCACCCTCAGCAAGTCTGTAAATGGCACCAAGCTGGGGGGAGTAGTAGATATGCTGGAGGGTAAGACTAGGATTCAGAGAGACCTTGACAAATTGATACAGTGGACCAAAAGAAATCTTGTGAGGTTCAGTAAGGTCAAGTGCAAACTCCAGCACTTAGGACAGAACAATCCCATGGACCAGTACAGGCTGGGGGCTGACTGGCTGGGCAGCAGCTCTGCAGAAAAGGACCTGAGGGTTATACAGGACAATAAGCTGAATATGAGCCAGCAGTGTGCCCTTGTTGCCAAGAAGACTCGTGGCATGCTGGGCTGCACTGGTAGAAACATTACCAGCAGTTTGAAGGAAGTGATTCTTCCCCTCTATTGGCACTGGTGAGGCTACATCTTGAGTACTGTGTCCAGTTTTGCCCCGCCACCCCCCATAGAGTGTAAGCAAATTGGAGAGAGTCCAGCGGAGGGCAAAAAAAATGGTGAAGGGGCTGGGGCACATGACTTATGAAGAGAGGCTGAGGGAACTGGGCTTATTTAGCCTGCAGAAGAGAAGGCTGAAGGGAGGTTTAATAGCAGCCTTCAACTACTTGAAGGGTGGGTCTGAAAAGGATGAAGCTAGACTGTTCTCAGTGGTGGCAGATGACAGAACAAGGAGCAATGGTCTCAAGCTGCAGCAGAAGCTTGGCTTAGATATTAGGAAAAACTCTCTCACAAGGAGAGTAGTAAAATACTGGACCACGTTATCCAGAGAGGCGGTGGAATCTCCATCCTTGCAAGTTTTTAAGACCCAGCTAGACAAAGCTTTGGCTGCGATGATCTAGTTGGGGATGGCCCTGCTTTGACCAGGGGATTGGACTAGATGACTTCCCGAGGTCTCTTCCAACCTACTTTTCGATGATTCTATTATCAGCATTATGAGAATGTCTGTATAAAGAGGAATAAATATCCCAATAAAAAAAAATCCCCACAGAAAAAGCCTTGTCAACCAATGTGGACATTGACTTGATTATTTTCTTCTGCTCAGGCAACATGTTATTTTTCATTTAGAAATAAAACAATTTGGATTCCTTTTTTCCCAAAAACAAAATAGCTTTGTTCTCAGGGTACTCTATAAAAGTTTTGAATTCACCCCATGCCTTCCCCTTTTCTCAGAGCATAAGTGAGTGCAAAAGCTGGATTTCCACACACACTACAGTGGAATTTTTCAGAAAAACTTTTAAAAATACATTTCAAGGATTTTCCTCAGGAGGAGAAAAATTAGACCACTGAAAATTAAATCAAACCAAAGGTCTCAGGACTCTCCCTGAAATGTCCTGAGCCCTTCGTTCAACCACCACAAAAGCTGTGCATGCGTGAATATTGTTATTTATGACTTGTAGTACCATAGTACTTAGGCATACATCCTCTTTGGGCTCAGTGCTGTACCAGAGAGAGAACCAAAGACTTCCCACCTCAGAGAATGGAGTCAGTTGTTGGACGACACGAATGAATGGCTCCTAGATCTTACAGATCTTAATGGGTCGTAAAGTGCTTTGAGATACTAAACGAGAAGGAGAGACCTGGAGAAATGCCAAACAGTTGGCCACAGTCAGAGACATGGAGCCTGGAGACAGAGTTTCTGGCATCTGTGCTGTTATCAGGGACTCCTGAAGCATCCAGTGATCCTAACTGTCAGACGTGAGAGTGGTTGCTATGTTCCAGGCAGGACCATCCAGTTCCACAACCTCAGCAGTAGCAACACAGGACATAAAGAGCCTGTTTGCAGAAGACCTGACTCCGAAGTGGGGTGGAGATCTGCCTAAAGGGAAAGGAGTTGATTCAGTCTGCCTGGTGGATCTGACCCATTTGGCTCACCCTTGGAGTCTCAGAGGAGGCCGTTGTTCTCTCTGGAGCCAGGAACTGCCTACTTTTACACCTCAGCGACTGCCCTCCCATGGGCTGGAAAGTCACCCCAGAGTCCATGGGGGTCTACTGGTACCCACCCACAGCCTTCTCCCTACAGCCCTGGGGCTTGGCCAGCTGGGCTTCAGAAGCAGCCAACAGGAACCAGAGATCACATCATGCCCAGTGGAGCACCAAGAGAAAGTGAAATGACAGTTTATGAGTGGAGGGAGAAGCCTGGATTCTCCTATAAAGACAAATAATGAAGCTGTGATACTTGCACCACTCAGCAGAGACCAATCTGAAGCTAAGAGATCCATATACAGTACATCCGCATTGCAGGCAGTGGGGTGATGGCAGCTTGGAGCTATACCTCGGTGTAGTCGTGGCATCTCAGGTTTCACTGCTTGCTGTACAACCTCCTGGGGTCCCAGACAGACACTCAGGCAGTCACTGTACTCACCTCTATGAGATCAGCAGTCCCTGAGCTGGCCAAGCTGACAACCATATTAGGGATGGCTTTGCTCTGGAAGTCATGCTCTTTGCTGCAGTGCACACATGTCCTTAGGTGGAGCATCTGCACTTGTGGTTAGTAAAATCACCATTGAATTCAGCATTGGACAAAGGTTATGCAGGTAGTTTGGGTGTCTTTACATGTGCTCCAGGGTGGAGAGGAGGGGCACTTTACTTAAAGTAACTCTCAGGAGCTGCTCTAAAGCACCCACAGAGTCTTGTTTATTCAGCATCCAGTGATTCAAAATGTCGGTGGGGACACTTTGACTAAAACTTGTTGAATGAGCTTTAGCTAAAGTGCCCCTGCTGCCATTTTGAAATGTGGAGACACTGAATACACATGATGCTGAGGCTGCTGGAACATGCTAATTGGCACGCTCCAGCAGACTCCATAAATTGAAGTGCTCTGACACATGCTAATTAGCACGTGTCAGAGCAGGCAAGGTGCCCTTTGGTTTGATTGAACCTTACCAGCTCCTCAGTTTGCACACACCCTGGGACTAATTATACAATGTTAGGGACATGCAGTCACTCAAAGAATTGGAAAACCTAGTGCTTAAAATGTCACAACTAAACCTATGAACTGGCACGCCAACAGGGGGGAAGATGACATTCTCTTCTCCAGAGCTCCTGTTTCAGGATGTCCATACAGAGCTACTGCTTTTGTTCTGTTCTGCTCCGGTTTAGAAAGCTTTCTTCGAAGGGAAATGGCTTTATTTACACTGAGAGTTGGCATTCTGCAGAAATCAGCATGACTTCAGTTGGCCGCATGTCGTCTAAGCTTGAAAGGTTTGACGGTACTCTTCCAGCAGATGAGCTTTCTGCCTACAGTGTCTGAGAATATAGCAAATGTTATGCAAATATTGGTGAATATTCAGAGTAAGCAAATTTCAAATTCACAACTGTGAGTATTCACAGTAGGAAAACTAAGCCTATTCTTCATCTTCATCCAAACAGGTCATAATGAGAGGTTGGCTGTGTTAGTTTGAAGTCAGGCAGAAGACAGGGCAGAGTGGCAACATAGGGTGTTTTTATACATGGTCGAAGGGGGAGAGGGGAGAAGCGGGGAGTGCTTTAATTAGAGCAGCTCCAAGAGCTGCTCTAATTAAAAGCACCGCAGTGTCTCATGTATCAGCATCCCTACACTTCAAAATGGCAGCGGGAGTGCTTTAACTAAAGCTCGTTGGACAGGCTTTAATTAAAGTGCCCCTGCCGCCATTTTGGAACACAGAGACGCTGATATACAAGACGCAGAGGTTGGCTGGAGCGTGCTAATTAGCACTGCAATACAGCTCCTCGGAGAAGCCTCCCAGAACTTCCTACAGGCACCCTTAGAGACCTACTGGTTCAGAGAGGCATGAGTTTTCATAGGTGATTACCTACTTCATCAGATGCACCTGATGAAGAAGATTGCAGCCTGTAGAAAGCTCAACCCTCTCTGAACCAATTAGTTTTAAAGGTGCCCCCTGCCCTGCCTCCTGTCAAACAGGGAAGAAAACTTGTCCTGTGAATGGCATGCCCACCCAAAAAGGCTCTGAAGCACTGAATACTCACTCAATACAAGCTGCAGCACAAAAGCTATAATAGCAAACATTGGATTAACAGACACAGCTGAGCAAATGGCTCTGTGCTGGTGAGCATCCTGTGAAGCAAAAGGTGAAATCCAGCGTCTTGCTGGGTTGCCAGGAACTCTCTGCTTGGCTCTTAGTTTCACAATGAGTTTGGCTGAGGGAGAACAGAGTTCATCAGCCCTGAGCAGTGCCATATTCCCAAACCCAGGACCATAAATGTTTTATTACCTTCCCTACCAGCAACATCCCCATTTCCCCAGATTTGTGTAGGTCTTGTAAAGCATAGCTGCTCACGCAGCCCCACAAATGAATCAGGCCACTGGGAAAAAAATATGAGCAGCTGGCCATGCTGTGCTAGTGAAGCAACAGTAAACCTTCATGTTTCATGCAGAGAAGGCAGCACACTTTCAAAATGAAACCTCTTTAACAGGTGCCTGCATGCCAGCATTCATTCTGGTTTGCTTTCAGTTAAGCATTGGGTGTGGGGCATTATTTTCAAGCGCTCTGTATAGACAGATTTCCAAACTCACTCAGGAGCCAGTGGTGGGGTCTCCTTTGTGTCTGGCTGCTGCAGCAGCCTTTTAGGAGACATGCCCAGCTGCTGGCAGGAAGGATCTGCACAGCCAGCACTGCCGTGCTGTGCACCCCCGTGGCAGCCATAGATAAAGTGCTGTATTTCTGTACTGCCCTGGGAATGACCATTCACCCTTATGCTTATCTCTAAGGGCTTTGAAGGGCTTCTCCGGAATCCAAACTATTTGGCTTGTGCTTCATTCCTGGCCTGACTCCAGTCTCAGCCCCTTCACTTTCCAGTCCAGGGGAGTTTTACTCAGTGCCCAGGCCCAGCCATGACTCGGGGGTCCCCACCTGGGACACTAGGTCTGTTGCTATGAAACGCACACAAAGCATCTCCTCTGAAGACACAAGGTCAGGCAACTTCCCTGCAAGAGCCACCGAGCACAGGCAACCCCCTGCCTCACAGGGCAGAGAACCTTACACCAGAACCTGCGAGGATCCCCTGGACACATACTGCAAGATCCACCCCCATGCAGACAACCATCACAATGCCCCTGTTCAAGTCAGAATAGTTATGGCAAGGCAGCACTGGAAAGGAGCTTCTGGGTCGTGGAGGCCAGTGTCTTGCTCTGCAGGCAGCCACATCACAAACCAATACAACTCTGAGCGAAGTGGTTGGGTGCCCCCTTCAGCCTGGTTTTGAGCTTTGGGAAGGGAAGCTGAAGTCATTGGGAATGGTGGGTGCTCTGCACCTTCCGAGTCGGGTCCCACAAAACTCAGGCTGAACCCGAGACAGAAATGACTGGTTCAATTTGAGAATGTGTGGGGAAACCTCCTGCAGATGGAGCTCAAGCCTGCAAGGCCCCCCAAGAAGCTCATCTCTGTGGAGTCTCAGTCTGAACCATTTGCCTGATACTCGATCGGTATCACCGGCAGCAAGACTGGAGTTCAGTCCCCCTCCCAGCTTCTGAATTCCACCCAAATGGGACCTCAGAGGTCCTGCTGAGTTCACTACCTTTAGGACACAGTTCATTGGAGAGAAGGTCAGAAAGCTTGATCTGACCATGTCCCAAAATAGCAGCCTGCAGTGTTCACAGAGACTAAGGCCTTGTCTGAACCCATTTCCCCATGCACAGGAATAGGTTGGGCCACTGCTGTCTATGCTCATGCTCCCAGGCTGTGCAGCTGCTGGTGAAACTGCACCAGTAGGATCAACATGAGAGACTGTTTCAAGGTCTTGGTGCTAACCCAGCCAGAAGGCTCCCACACCACTTCAGGACAGAGCTGTGCTGGGATCAGGATAGTGGACAATGGGAGGGGACAAGTCGGCCTCCAGCCATGCCTCTAACTTTGGTGCAGGAAGACATCCTGGCCATAGTGACACCAACAAAGAAACCTCTCCAAGCCCTACAAGCAAGCACATAATACGCACAAGACCTAGTGTGACATGGGAAGGAAGACTAACCAGTGCCTCTCAACAGGTGCCATGGAGAGCTGCCAGTTCTGCATTTGGCTCCAGTAACAGTGCCCATAGCAGCCAGAGCAGAAAACTGGGATGGGCAGATAGGGAGCATAACTCTTCTCTACCATGATGTCTTCTAGGGGGCGAGGAATACCATCTCCACTGAACCACTTCCGGACTCTTCTAGCTGAAGTGGAGGGGTAAGGGAAAGATAATGGTGCTGGGTCAGGTGTGGTGATGGCTAATAACTGGTGCAGAGAGAGGTGAGCACCAGCTGTCCTTGGTCTGAACCTTCTGGAGAGCAAATCCCAGAGGACCTTGCTCAGGCAATGCTCCCAGAGTCAGTACTGGGAGGGAAACGCTCAGCCCTAAGCATTTCACTGAACCTGATGAGGCCATCAGAATCCTGAATTTCAGTTGGACAAAGTACTTCGATGTCCCCTCCAATGCCCTAGGCAGGAGCCTAGACCACTACACCTCACTGCTGTGTCCTGGTGGCATGCCAGAAGCAGACCATGGGGACGTTAGCCCATGCTGCCAGGGTGCATGGGCAATGCACATGTGATCAGTTTACCCTCAAAGTTAGAAGATCCCAGTGCTTGGATTCAAGCAGATCTTGGCAGCTTAAGATGGAGCAGGGCCAGGAAGCCATGAAAAGCACCAATAAAGCTGTGTTCCGAAGTTTAAAATACCATTTTATTAATAAAAAAAAAGTACAATCAAACTGGGTAAGATCACTCAGTACACGGGGTCGCCACAGACGGCCCATCCTAGCCACGTGCCCTGACCGGGGCTGGCAGAGAGCAATGCCAAACTGACCTGGGCATTTAGTCAAGTGACTGTGAGTGCCTGCTAGGACCAAACAGGATTTGGGGACAAGGAGCAGTATGGGGGGGATTAAAACCTACTGCATAGTGCTGCTTTTCCAACTGGCCACTCTATACAGACACGGCTTGGCTTGGAACCTCTCTGCCATGTTGTTTGAATGATGAGGCCTTGCTTGGTACAACATACCACCAAGTTAACCAGTTCAGGAGAGAAGGAACAGCAGCAGGAAGGATGAAGCAAGAGAAAGTAGCTAACGCAAACCCCACAGCCTGCAGGGAAAGAACCACCCTCGAGAGACAGCTGAAATAGCTATGCTGGCAAGACAAGGACAAGCTCCCCACCATGGTATGTGCCACTAACTCTGATTAACACCCTGATGTGTGGAAGGGGAACAGTGAGTCCTGACACAAAACATAAAGGGAAAAGCAACACCAAGAGAGACTGAGAAGTCGGAAAGCAAAATCTGGGAGTTGACCACGGGCCAACAACTAGGGCAGGCAGGTCCATGGGAGAGAACAGCAACAGGCTAGACTTGGGCATGCATGAGCCACAGGCGTCCACTGGTGCAATCACTCTGCACTGTGAAAGAGGAGCAGACCTATGATGTACAGCCCAAGCCAGCACTGCTCACTCAAATCCAGGCCAAAGCTACTTCAGAAAAACTCGGGTGAAACTATAACCATGTATGTTACACTGGCGCAGGGTTTTTGTTCAGTTTATCCCAGGGTAGCCGCTTCCCAAGGCAAAGGAGGCTATTTATTACTGGCTCTCCTGCCACCTCGTGGTGAAATACTGTCATAGCAGCCTACTGGATGCTGCTACCTGTGGGATGGGGCGCTGGTGTAAATGTGTTATGTTGCCCAGAGCCTTACATAACAGGGGCCACCCAGTCCCACCCCACTGCCTGCAAGAGCAGCTCTAGCAGACTGCATTGAGTTGGGCTTGAGGAATCAGGTTTGAAGCTTCTCGGATCAGAGGTTGCCAGGCAGAATCTAAGCTGGTGGGAAAGCTCCAGATCCCAGGCAGCTGGCCTGGTGTAGAGCTAGGGAAGCGAGTTACAAAGGGCATCACGCGCTACTTGCACTGAGCATCCATCAGCACAGACCTCACATCACATCCCAAACAAACCCACCACACTTGCACTTTCTTATAAGTTACTCAATATTAATAAAATAATAATAATACTTTGCACTTCATAGCACCTTTCATCCAAGGATCTCAAAAGTATTTTGCAAGCACTGTTGAATGAAGCCTCACAACACTCCTGTGAGGTAGGTTAAGCATTATTATCCCTCATTTGACAGATGGGGAAACTGAGGTACACAATGAGGGGGAAGTGACTTGCCCAAGGTCACATAGCAAGTCTGTGGAAGAGCTCAGAAAGGGCTCCAGGAGTCCTGAACTTGGGTTCTTTGCTCTGACCACTAGAGTGCTATTTTACCAAGTGAAAGAGTGAAAACAACAACCTGTCCTAAAAAAGGATCAAGTCATTCCCTGTCCAAGCCACTGTCATGTTTGGGCTATGACGGACCCTCCTGCCTCAGCTTCCATGGTGGGGATAGAGTTAGATGGCAAGAGGGGGGAAACGTTCAGCATGGAACATTGCGGCTGCATCCGTGATCCTAGTGTAACTCCTGCTAAACAGCAATGCTTTCAACTGATGTTGACACCTTTCACCAGTAGGTTTCAGAGTCAACACTCCACTGAGGTGCATGGAGAAAGTTTGCCCTCCCTAGGTGATTCTTTCTGGCTGCGTATCCTGGGAGCAGACAACACTATCAGAGGACCCAGGGCAAAGGTGGTCTACTAATCACCCATTCAACCAAGCACTCAGATAGCGCCATGTCTGATATCCTGAACATTTAGCAGCATATCTTCCATATCATTCTCCTCTTGGACTGCTATTCTCAGTGGACACACAGATTAAGGCCCTCATTGGACTATGATACATCTAGGCCCTAATTTGTCCCATCTTAGGCCCTTATCTGCCTGCCCTTTCTGCATATATGACTGTGTTTGTTTGACACTGCTAGGAAGCATAATCTTGGCTGAAAGTTGTTGGAAGCGAGGGCCAAGGCTTTCAGTGATCTGGGGGCAGGGTCTCAATTTGAGCCACATTCCAGGGGCCCGGATTTGGTGAAAAAAGGAGAACCTGCTCCCAGCACATCCAGCTGCTCTGTCTATAGCCTTCTCAAGCTGAACACCTGAAAGTGGAGAGGCCAAAGGGACCAGTCACCTTGACAAACCTACCTACTACTTCCCGTTATGGGCCAAGAAAATATCCGTCATCAAACAAAACCATCTCAGCTCCTTTGCCTCACCTCTTCATAAACAGGCAAGGACAGACCAACAGGCTGAAAAAGCATGTTTAAACACTAGGAGCAGATTGTCAGCTGGTATAAAACTAGCAGGGACTCAAGGACTTTGATGACTATTTACACTGGCTGAGGACCTAATCTAAGCATCTGCATCAGGAGCTAAGCCCAGCCTGAGGGCCCTATTTTAAACAGGCTTCTGATTATGTCTGTAACCAGGATAGGCATAGCATTAAGCCCCAGTTGTGCTTCTATAGACAAATGGTTAGCAGCTGAAGAGGAGCATGCTGTGTAACCTAGTAAGACTAGGAACAGACTCCAAATTGACGCTTTTTCGAGGTGGTCACCATTTTTTGCATCCCCCCAAAATTCTCCCCTCCCACCCCCCAAAAAAGAAGCATTTCCAAAAATGGATTGTTCTTGATATTGTTTGTAATCCAGATATACCATTCTCTGTGTTTTTTCACCTTTCTTTTGCCTCTTTTTTCCCCACCCCCAAATCAACCTAAAATTTAAAGAGAAAAAAAAGCAACCTTTAGAAAATGAAACTGGGGAAAGAGGGAGAGGTACAGTGGAAAATGAGATAATTTAAAACCCTGCCAAAAGAAATAATTTTAAACCCCCTCCCCCACCCCCCACACACACAAAATGCTCCCCCCAGCTCTGTTAATAAATACACTATGAGCTACTAATTCAATTTCTGATCAAGGAATCTGAGGCCATGTGACCCACCCCATTCTTTTCCATATCATCAGAGACCGTCTGGCGCCCACATTTCCTTCCATCTCAACACTGACAATCCAGGTCAGTCTTGCTTCCATTTGTTGCATGTTACATTTGTGGGTTCCCAGAGCTGCACTGCTTGAATTGCAACTGTTCCCAATGAGATTTTACTGGTTTGGAAAAAAATCAAAATCAAAAAATAAACCCCAAAATTTAGAAGTAAGAAATTTAAGCCTGTTAATTTAAAATATTTGTACTAGAATTCCATTTGCAACTGCCCTTAGAAATAGCTCTATTGCTCTGTAGTAAAAACTTAATTTCGAAAGAGTAGAACCTGACATTTCAGGGAATAAAGCATGATCAGCATCTCCCTTTTAGAGTGATCATTATGGTGGGAACCCAGACAGCTTTGTCCTCACTACATTGTGATAGCAGCCTTTTGCCTTCCCCAACAAAGAAAAATAAACCTCTTTTGCAAAGTAAGATACACACAGAAAATTTGTCTACTTTCAATATTATTCCCATGTAGAAAAATGTCAAATAGGTTTGTACAAATATCACAGCTCAAGATTTTAAAAGTTCATGGTTTAAAAAACAACCCCCCACCCCCCAAAAAAAAAAACCAAACCAAAAAACAACCCACAACACCCTGTGCCCGCCTGATCTGTCCAAGGGGGTTCACAGTTCCACGTGATGTCTGGGCCCTCTTTGCTTTCTTCCTTGTGTTTTGTCAGAGGCACGTGTGTTTTTACACTGATGCTCCAGAAACAGCAGGTTTCAACATTAAAAGAAAATCAGAACTCATTGGTCTTGTGGGTTTTCCCTGACCTAATTGCAGAATTGTAGATTCCAAACACTCCAAAAATCACAGCTCTCCTCTCTCTCACCAAAAAAAATCATGAGATTACTTGTAAGAAGCTCATGATTTTATTAAGATGACAAATGTTGAGGTGCTCCTTATTTGTTCTGTGGACTTGGGAGGCTTCAGGGAGGCTTGTGTTGCCCATGTCAAGGGCTGGACACAGTGTTTTGTGATGAAAGCTGAGATTGTCCCATAATTACAACTCTGGGAGCTGGGGCTTTAAAGGAAAAAGAAAACACCAAATATGGTTGGCAACTGTAATCTGATGGAGTTGCCTTCAGATTAAAAGGGGTGTGAGGGCAGGAGGGAGAGGGGAAGGAATCCAGGTTAGCCTGTGGCCATGGTTCAG
>NW_005842931.1:138286-162520 GCF_000455745.1 Alligator sinensis
ACCAGCTAGCATTGCTGAGTGGTTTAACTTTTCCATGAAGCTGTCAATTACCTGATGGTTATAACTGGGTAAGGAGGACACCAGCCTCCTTCGAAATTCACCCTAAAGTAGTAAGCCTGGCAAGCAACCTCTGGCTTTGGAGTTAGCAGACCCCTGTGGTCTGTGTCTTGCTTAGGTCCCTGGGTGAAGGGGCAATGTCCGAGACCTTACGTCACCTTGCCTGCTGGCAGCCAAATGCAGCTGTCTCTTCTGTTGCAGCCCAGGCCCAGGCTGTATGAAGCCAAGGCCTTGGGCAGGAGGCTCTGGGCTCTCCTTGAATGACAGTGTTTTGAAGCAAGAGGAAGGGCCCAGTGAAATTCTACTAGCCAGTCACAAGAGCGGATGAGCCCCCTCATGGTCACTGGGGGCTTGACAAGGCTCCAGGATACAAAGGGTTCAAAGACCAGGGTTGCATGTCACCAGACTGTGAGATAAAGACCATCTCTGCTGTTCAGAGGAAAGAGCCCTCCCACACAACTCAGCCCCATCCTGGCTGCTCTGGCACTGGGGAACGGGCAGTCACCAAACATCCCAGGGACCACAGGCCCATCTCAGAGCACACGCACTATCAGACCCATGTCTGCTAATGCCATTCTGCTATGGATGGAACCCAGCCCCCACCTTTACCCAATCCAGATCCTCAAGTCTCTTCCCCTCCCAGGCCCTGCCCCTTCCCCTCTCCCCATCTGCTGCCTATGGACTATGGCAGGGCTGCCCAACTAGCATGTAGCCTGTAAGGTGATAACTTAGTGTCATCCCCCCCCCCACACACACATTCCCTGACCCCTAGCCCAGGCTCCTGGGCCTGGGGTGGGCAGGGAAGAGAAGAAAGGCATCTTTAAGATACTCCTCCCTCCTTCAGGTTCTCCCTGGGACAGTGTGGTCCTAGGGAGTCTGCAGGGCTATAGGATGATGGAGTGCCCATGTAGCATAGCACAGCATGAGGGATGGGGCACAGCTACAGTGCGTGGTGTGCAGCCCTGGGGGTATGCAGCCCCTGGATGCTCAAAAGCTGAATAGCCCTGGGCCAGGATAAGGCAGCCTGTATTTGTCACATCCTGCAGCTACTGAGCTCAGTTCAGCTAAAGGAAAAGAGGCAGGGGTAAAAACAGCTGTGGGAAGCCAGATAGCCTCAGCTCCCCACAGCATGAAAGGGGGAAAGCAGATCTACAAAATAAACCAGCCAACCATGCAGATGTGGGCATCTCCAGGCCCTGCCCTACCCCCGCCTAGAGATCATGTCCAAAAAGACCCGATACAGACCCAGAAAGTCCACTGGGGAAGGGGAGCCAGCTCAGCCCTCCATAGGCCAGATGAGCAAGAGAAGGGTCGACTGCAGCACATGTCCAAGCTGCTGTTTAAGTTAAAATGTTTCTACTGTCCTATTCCTTGCCCCGTGATCCAGGCAGAATGCAAAAGCCCCCCACCCCCCACCCCTCAAATAGTCACAGTTCCATGTTCCGCAAAGTTTTCCCTTTGATTTGTTCCTCAGGCCCTTTCCTCCCCTCCTCCTCCCCTCTTCCAGAGGCCCCGCAATCCACTTCAGCTCTGTCATTGCCTGCTGGGTCCTTTTCCTGTTGGAGCGTGCCTCTTTGCTGATGCCCAGTGCTAGGCAGATGCTCTCATGCCGGCCGCACACCAGTGGCTCAGAGTCCACAAGCTACTGTACCAGGGAGCAGGAAGGGCAGCAGTGCCAAGTTGGAGTCCATCAGCCCACTGATTGAAGACACCCTGCTTCTACCATGAGGCAGAGGCCCCTCTCTTCCCCCCAATGCGCGCACGCACACACACACACACACCCCCCCACTGCCCTGCATCAGCCTTGGGCTAAGCAGTTAATCCAGCCAGGCAGCTCATATGAATGGCTGAGGCCCCGCTGGTCTCAGGAGGCACAGGACAAACACAAGACTGAGTGTGCACACAGACACCTGCCCACAACTGCAGCTCCTGACCCCAGAGGCAGGGAGGAGGCAGTGTGCAAAACATACAAAGAACTGAGGGAGGGACAGGCCCAGGGTGGGGGAGAGGAGGGAGAGAGAAAGGCAGTCTCTCCAGAGTCTTGTTGAGTCCCTGGTGCATGTGGAAGGAGGAGTCCTGGTCTCTGAGACATGGGCAGCCACAGGTGCCACATTGGCATCCAGCCCACCACCAGGCCGAATCTGCCTGGAGACAACGCCTCCCATGGTGCAGTCTTTCCACTGTGGCTGGTGGGGCTGGAGCGAGTGGAGGGTGGGTGCCCGCTCACATCATGATGTGCCGCCGGCGGTGCAGGGCCAGGTGGTCTGAGCGCGAGAAGCTGCGGTCACAGTCCGAGCAGCGGAAGGGCTTGATACCCGTGTGCTTGCGGAAGTGCCGGGTGAGCTCGTCGGAGCGGGCGAACTTCCAGGTGCAGCCTTCCCAGGTACATTTGTAAGGCTTCTCTCCTGCAAGGGACAAAGGAGGGCTCAATGCTCGGGCACACACCACTATTAGCATTAACTTTATTAATTCTATTATGATAGCAACAACTGGCTGTCATTGAAATCAAGTAGTATTACACTTAGTGGGTGCAATATCCACAGGCTTTAACCAAGACCAGGCATCACTGCTTATTAGGTACATTATGGTTGTACCTACAGCCCCTAACCCTAGACCAGCTATTGCCTTCAGGTGTCCTTAGAGCAAGGGTGTCAAACTCAGCTGTCCTCACAGGTTGAATGAGTCACATAGGGCCAGTCCATAGACTGGATCCCTAGCATGGACCAGCATCATCTGGTCTGCAGAGCCAGAAATTTGGCAGCACTAGCGTTTGTTGCTGTGACTCTTTCTGCCACCAAGTTTCCAGTTCCACAGGCCAAATAATACAGCTCTCTGCACTCGGGATCCTACCTGTGGGGCTGGAATTTGGCGACAGAATGAAAGGCAGCAGCATTCACTGCCACAACTTCAGAAACCGTACCAACTACTGCTGCCACCTCTTGTCCAGCTGGAAAATTTCCAACTCTGTGGGCCGGATGAAACAGCTCAGCAGGCCGGAACTTTGTCACCCCCGCCCTAGACGCTACTGTAATATACCTAGTAAGAAAATATGCCTGGCCAGGGTTAAGGGCTGTAGGTACTACACCATGACCTACCATTTCTAATACAGGGTATTATGGTAGCATCAAGATCTGGCATTGACATTTTATGTTCTGGTAGAGCCTACAGACCAAGATCAGCATCCCATTGTGCTGGGCTTTTCCGAAGGAAAATGCAGACCCAGCATCTTCCCAGGCTTTGTTAGAGGCCCTGGAGGAGGGATAAAGGATGCTTAGTGTGGCCATGCCAGGCCTCAGCAGAAGGCCTGTTTAACCTTTACCAAAAAGCACCTATCCCCAAAACATTAATTAGTCATTCAAGTTAAGAGAATGTAACAAAAACACCTCAAAGTGTTTTGAACAGCAGGCAGCTGCCATGGAAGCCATGGAAACACCAGCCCATGAGGTGTTCCCCTTGCTCCAGCTCGTCTGGCCAGAGTCTGAACTCACAGAAACTGTGGAGATGCAAGGAAGCTCTATAAATCACTAGGTGCCCCGCAGGTACAAGGAGACAGTTACCTTTGCAAAGGCCAGCTGTTGCTGCTGACATGTGTGGGGCAGAAGCAACTGCTAGGCTGGGGGATGCAGGAGTTGTGGGATACTGGAGGGGCTGCTAGGATACTAGGAGGGAGGAATGGTTGCTAGGTTACTGGCATGGGAAGTGAGGGGGCTAGGTTGCTAGGATGCTCGATGAGAACCCTTAGACTGGCAGGGTGGAGGTGGGAGACACAGGACACTGAAGTTAAAAGTCTGCTGGCCACAGAGGCATCCCAGAACAGCAGATGCTGCTCCTCTGCCCTGGCACGAAGAGAGATATGGGAAGCGGTGTGGGGGGAAGGGAGGAAGATGCCCTTATTTATGGAAATGAAACATTTTCTAGATTATTTTAGGCAGTTGTAGAAACTTATTTCTCCCCTCCAGCTGGGAGGCTAGGAGACAAAAGGAGCTTTCAAGCAGGGAAATATGAAAAGAAACAGTGCCAAGTATGGGCTTCCAAGCTCACTAGGAAGTTCAAAACACATTTTGCAGACAGAATGTTGTATGATTTGAATATATAATAGCAATGAAAAAAAGGGAAAGGGGGGAGACTGTGGCTACGTGATCAGCAGGGATCCTGGTTTTCTCTGATTTAAAAAAAACCTAATTTTCAGTTAGAAAAAAGTAACCCCAAATCCACATTTTTCCATGATTTAAATGAAACACCACGAGAGAGAGAGAGAGAGAGAGAGAGAGACCAAATTCCTAGGGCACAGCATCTAGGCTGCCAGACTAGAAGGGAGTGCAGTTTGAGTTGCAGCACTAGGGTTCTACATCCCCATCACAGCCAGAGAAAAAGGCCTCCCTTGGCCACTACAGAACTGCTGCGTTTCCTGGCTTCTGCTGATGTAGTTTAGATTCAGTCTCTCCTTGGGGGACCTTAACTGAGCAGTCTGTTGATCCCAGGAGGCCTGCACTCACATTTAGACTTCCTCTGGGGATATGGACTTGATCTGTGACAAGCTCATTAGAAGTCCATGGGGGAGGCTTGTGCTGGCCTGGACTGCCAGAGACCCAAGCTGAATCCCCTGCTACAGACTTCCTGTAGGACTTTATTAGGCAAGTCATTTGGTCTCTATAAATGGGGATAATAGCACTGCACTGCCTCATGGAGGTGGGGCAAAGGTAAGGCAAGTCTCTCAGCCAGATGGAAAGGCCCAAGCTCTCCCTCAGCCTGGGTGACAGCTGCCTGGCCAGCTGGCCTGTTATTTTTGAGTTTTGCCTCTCATGTATTTGCTGCTTCAGCTACACTTTGTGTGCAGTAATGAGGCCATCTAGTGGTCAGCTAAGTTAATGAAACACTGTTCCCCGCAGCTCAGAGCATCTTCCACCCACACACATTCTGGACCGAAATACACGGGGCCCAATTTGGTCCTCAGTTAACCAGTAAACCCCACTCAGACTATGATCCTCCTGCACAGATAATTGAGGAAGAGGGAATCTACTGCCCCCAACTTGCAGCAATCAGCTGCAAGGGACAGAATGCCCCAAAGGTCAAGATCTGTACAAGGAGAAAGGAGGCTGGACGGCTGAACACCTCCTATTTAACTATTTCCACCCAGCCAGAGGTAGCTCCTGTATGGAGCCCTGCAGTATGACCTTACCAGGCAGGGCTGGGTGCAGCAGTTGGGGAAGGGGCAACATTACACTAACAGACCTATACATGCTGACAAAACCCTCTCCTACAAAACACAGCAGACTACTGTCTGGGGTGGAGGAGTGGGGAGACAGAAGGCCTGATAAGCAAACCCCTCCTCTGAGCTACCCAGGATGAATGCCCTTCCAGGATTATGTTTCAGCAATGCCCATTACTGTACCAGCTCAGCCCCTAGTACCAGAGCCCCAAGACCCCTGCAAAATAACACAGCTCAACTTGCAATAGATAAGCCAGGTGTTTACACACTACCTGCTCGCTCCTATGCCAGCCCAGCTGCCACCCGGGAAGGACAGACAGCCCCTCTCCTCATCCCTATGGATCACAAAGGGTTCCTAAGCCCCAGGGATATAACAAGTTCCCAGGCTCCCATTCAGGCAAATACCAAGGACTTCCACAGACAATAGAAGGCTGTGTCTGGCTGGGAGAAGCCTGCAACCTAGTGGTTTATGTCAGAACTACACATACAAGCAAAAGGAGCAAGGACTCCACGACCAAATGCAGAGTCCTGGCATCTTAAAAGCACAGTGAGCAGGACGGTTGTGGGCACCACTTAACCACTGGGGCCAGAAGCTGTACTTTTTTCTGAAGTTAAATAACTTTCCTCCCTCTCCACCCTGCACATATCTCAAACCAGCAGGGAACTCCCAGATCTGGATCCTCCTGGTTGAATCCACGCTGAGCCCTGAAACTCCTGTACCCAGCCAGCCACACCTGGAGAGAAGAGCTTACAGCCAGGCTTGGGTGGGGTGCACAGTCAAAGGATCTGAAATGCTGGTAAAGTGCCAGATGGTCATTCCTGGTCTTGCAGGAGTATCTGAGAGTCTCAGCTCCTCAGGCTCTAAGGTAGGATGGAGAGAGAGGGTGTCCTAGGTCTGCAGCTGGTCCACTTGTTCAGCAGACAGCAGGGGCTGGGGTGTGACAGCTCCTCCCTCCCCTTGCATGGAGATTCCACCCCAGTCCATGTAGGGATGGGGTCCAGGACTCCACTGCCTTGGCTGAGCTGGACTGGGCTGGCAGCCATGTGGCAGAGGCTGCCTCCCCACCCTACCATACCTGTGTGTATCCTCCTGTGTGCTTTGAGGTGGGAGCTTTTCGTGTAGACCTTATTGCAGCCCTCGAAGTCGCATTGGTGAATTCGCCTCTTCTTCAGGTCTGGGGATTCTGCTCGCTGCATCCGGGCCACTGCTGACCTACCAGGGGAATACAGGACTATCACCCTATGCCAGATCCCATCCTTCTCCCAGACAGGCAGACAACCCCTCCCCCGTGGCATATTAGATCTCATTCAGGAAAAACAGAGAATACCTTCTCCAGTTGCCAGGGCTGGCCTGCCCCACCCCAGCCAGAGCTCTGCTCTCTGATGACACCAGCCCAAGCACCCTGGACAGCCAATTAAATATGATGGGAGAGAGAAACCAGACTACCCCCCAACACATAGTGTGACCATGGATTGGCCTGCCTTGGGATAATGAGACCCAAGTGCTGTTACAACTGTACAGTTTGGCAATGGGTTTGGCCACTGCAGGGTCCTGGCACAGTGGTGACCAGTTCCATAGGCAGCTTTGGTACTCCAACCCCTTTGCAGGACTCCTGTCCCAATCCACCGCTGCCACCTACGCCATCCACCCAGAGGCAAGCCTGCCCCAGCCACAGTGAAAAAACTGCTGCCACTCACTCTCGCTGTAGGTCCTGGAAGGGAGCTGAGCTACTCTCCTCTGTGCCGCTGTCTTCACTGTCACTGTTCATTTCCATGGGGTACATAGAACTGGGGTCAATTTTCACTGGGGGAGGAAACAGAAAGCCCTTGAAAACAGGGCAGGCAGAAAGAGCAGTGTCCCGAGGGAGCACAGCCACAACATAGCATCCTTCCCCGGTCCAGCACCCACAGGGCCCCTTCCCTCCACAAGGTGTACAGTTGCCAGAACCCCCACCCCCCTACCTCTGCCTCTGGACACTCCCTTCCCACACCAGTCCCAGTGCGCCCTCCCCCTGCCAACTCCCCCATCCTTGGGCACTCTCTCCCCATTCACCCCTCAAACCACACAGCTCTAACATGACCCAGGGCTGCAGGGGTAGGGTCAAGGGATGCCACAAGGCAGTATCTGGCTGCAGAACCAGATGTGGCCCAGACTCCTAGGCAGGTTCCTGCTGCCATTATGGGCATGATGGGCAGGGAGCCACATCACAGCCCCATGGCCCATCACTCCCCTAATAGCTGTCAGTAACATGGACAAAACAGGAGCTGGAAACCTGCCTTCTCCAGCCCTTTGGCCAGTGACATGGGTGGAAGCCATGTTGCTGCTGGGGGTGGTTAAAGGGTGCAACTGTCCTGTCCTGATCCCTCCTCCCCCCATGCTGACAGGGCAGGGGCCATGAGGCCACCCTCCAACCTGGGCTCTACTCTTCTGCCTACCAGCACTGCAGCAGCCCATCCAAGGTCAGAAGAGCTGACTGCTCTGCCCGGTGGGAGTGGGCTCCAGCAGCTCAGAGCCCATGGAAGCCAGGGTGCAGGTCTGTGCTCCCAAGGGAGAGAGGGAACAGCATGGGCCCAGAACACGGCTCAGAGCTGTAGGTAGGCTGGAGGACCACTGGCCACCCCCCACGGGGACCTGATCATGACCTAAGCACAATGCCTGGTTCAGCTCATCAGCTGGCAGAGCAGATGGCGCTCAGGAGATCTGGCAGCCTGGCCAGGGCTGGGCCCCAGAACTCAGACCCAGACACAAGCCGCACCCACATGGCTCTGGTCAAGGATCTGACCCCACCCCCATCCTTCCCCCACCCCAGCCTGTGGCCTGGCCGATGGTGCTGCCAGGTCAGGGAGGCTCCTCCCTCCTCCTCCCCTGCAGCAGAGCCCTGGTCATCTCAGCTGTGCACCCTCCCCTATCAGGACGCCCCCCTCCTCCCTCCAGCCCCGACTTCCAGATTTGACCCCAGCCAGCAGGGAACCAGCCAGGGCCTCTGGCAGGAAGCGCCTGGGAGTTCTCGGCTCGCAGGATGGGAGGCAGGAAGCCTGCGGCGGGTGGGGCGGGGGGAGCCAGTCTAACTGGAACCAGAGCAGCCTTGGAGCCGGAGGGGGGACTGGCAGGGGAGGTCAGGACCCCACCCCGCTGGGGGGGGCGGCAGCCTGCCAGCTCCCCCCACCCGCTCCCAGCGGGATGGAGGGCAGACAGCCAGCCTCCTCCCCTCCTGACGCACAGCCACTCGATCGACCGCAGAGCCAGCCTGGCTCCCCAGCACTCAGGCCCCAGCCCCTCCCCTCACATAGCCACCAGGGCAGGGAGCCTCCGCCCTGGCATGCAGCTCCAGGCAGCGTGAGAGACAGACCAGTCTGGAGCTGGCGCCCGAGCTCAGACACCCTGACAACAGGCGCAGCATGAGGGCCAGAAGGGGATGGGTGGTGCGGGGTGGATCACGGGGGCTTGTGAACCCACAGGCCTCTGCCTCAGCCCTGCACCCAGCCACACTGACCAGACCCCCTCCACAAAAGGGCAGGTCTTTAGGAGGGGATGCAAGTTGGGGGGCACAGAGCTGTGCCTCACTGCTCCAGGATCTGAGCCCTCTCTCCTGCACCCCACTGAGAACCGCCCCCCACCCCACTGAGCCCCAAGTGCCCACCTCAGTGCACCCCCTCCCCATGAAAGGAATCCAGCCCCTCTCTCTCCAACACCTTGCTTCTGGACACCTGGGTTCACAGGGGCCAACTGGGAACCTGGGGCATCCCAGTCAGGCTGCCCCAGGTTCCCAGTCAGAGGCTCTGTCTGCAGGCTAAGCTGCAAGCCTGACTCTGTGCTCTTGGGGAGCACGCCCAGCCCTCCCTCCCTGCCACACTCCCCAGACAGGCATTGAGCCCCACCCCTGCCCTTCCTGGCAGCAGCTTCTCTCAACAGCTGCCACAGGAGAGCAGCGAGGAAAGCAGATCCTTCCCAGCCCAGTCCCATGCCCCCAGGCCCCTACTTATGCCAGCTTGGAGTCCGCAGCTGAGAACCCCTTTCAGCAGCTCGGGCTGCAGCTTTGCAGGGGTAGATTCCTGTGCACACACAGGAAGGGGGTTTGGACTGCAGAATGGGGGTGGGGGACAGGGAGCAGAGCTGGGAAGAGGGCAGGAGGGCAAGGAATGACAGGGTCAAAGAAGCAGGAAACCTCTGATGTAAAAGCTTGGAACAGACCAAGGAAATTGCAGGGGCCTTGGAAACAGAGTAGGTGACCCCTCAGCACCTGAGCTCATGGTTCAGCCTGCTGCAAACAGCATCCAAGGCAGAGTTCTCCCAGCCTGGCCCCACACAGGCATGCAGGGCACTGGGCAGAGGGGCCAGCCCTGGGCCCCAGCAACACCCCGTCTGCTCCAAGCACAGCTGGCATTCACAGGGCAGGAGCTGAGAAGCCTGTCCTCCTGCCACGACCAGGCTGCAACATGCAATTAGCTGCCCAGCCCCATCTGGCTGCATCCAAGGACCAGCTGTAATTCATGGGTGGCTCCCTGGTGTGAACTCAGAACCCATCAAGAACAAGGGGATGGGTCCACCGCCATCACAAGGCAACACTAGTGGTCAGAAGACCCACAAACAAGAGAGGCATTTCTCTGGCAAAGGCAGGGCAGGGCTTTTGCCTACTGGGAGGCACACGGTGCCTGCCTGCAGCAGCAGTACCAGCACGCCAGGCTTCCTCCCACACCCAGCCAGATGAGACAGGCTCCATGGGACTGGACAGGCTCCGTCACGCTCTGGGAGTTGAGCCAACAGGACGATTATGGAGCCTGGGCTTGGCTGGTCTCATGATGCTGCTGGCCCTGGTGAGAGGTACCAGATGAAGAGCCCGGCAGATCAAAAGGCCTCTCAGCCATGGAACTGGGTCAGCAGAAGGCCAAGCTTCCCTCCTCACCAGATTCCTGTTAACATGCCTCAGCCCTGCTCAGGAAGGTCCTACCTCTAGGCTTTCAGCTTTCAGTCAGCCTGGCCCCCTCCAGCCCCGAGAACCCTCTCCCTGCCTGCTCCCCAACAGCTTTGTTTATATGCCCCCAAAATCCTGATTTGCAGTCCCCAACTGATCCTCATTCCAACCATCCTGCCCAAACAAAACTCTGCTGATGGCCCCACCCTGAAGCCACAGCCTCCCCTGCTATGCCCAGGCCCTGAAGGGAAACAAGCCTTACCAGACCCAGCGTTCTTGCCGTCACCCCCAATGAGTGGCACAGTGATGGCAGCAGTAACCCCATCTGTGGGCATGGTGGTATAGACCACAGGCAGGGACTGCACCACCACAGGGATGGTCTGCAGGTTGCCCATCTTGCTGGGCAGGTTGACAGAAGGAATGGTGTGGATGACGTGGAGGATCTGCTGCCCGCCGCTACCCTGCGTGGACGCCAGGATGGAGCCCGGGGACAGCACGGCAGGGATGGCCGACGTGGACGACAGGCCCGTGGATGACAGGCCCGTGGACGACAGGCCCGTGGACGACAGGCCCGTGGACGACATAGACACCACTGGTGTCTGGATGGGTGGTGTCACCAGCATGGGTGAGGACCTGATACAGGAAGACACCTGGGAAGAGGACTGCAGCGACCCCTTGGACTTGTTGAGCGACAGGTCCACAGGCTCAGCCTGGGGCTGGTTGCAGTCACTGGCCAGCAGCTCTTCAGGGGGCTCAGTCTTGATGTCTGTCAGCAGCACTGGTGGCTCCAAGGAGTTCTCCTCCAGCAGCGACGAGGAGCTCATCTTGGGCAGCACCTTACTCTGAATTGAGCCTGCGGCCTGCAAAGCAAAGGCATCAACTATGAGGGACAGCCTCCTTCACTGGGGGACACTGAAGAGACAGGGGCAGGGAGAGGCAGGAGACCCCTCCTGGCAGATGGGAAACTGAGGCATGGAAAGGAGAAGCACCTTGCGCTAAACCACCCAGCAGCAGAATTTGGATGTCCAGATTCCCACCATACCCTATGCATTAAAACCCACTGCCCAGCTTGGCAGGCCCAAACCCTTCACACAGCCTATGGGCCCCTGGGCTAATGAGAAGTCTTTCCAGTATAACACTGGGTTAGTCACTGACAAGCACTTGGGGTCAGAGGCAGGAGGAAGGGAGACTGAGCTGGAACCAACTGCTTATCTCTGATCACAGGAGACAGAAGGGATGAGACTCTTGCACACAATCTTTCCCACATTGCAGCAATCCCTGCATCCCTCTAGCACCTGACTCTCTAGGTCCTTTCATGGGCTTTTGGCTCTGCAGAAACAAAGGCAGTGGCAAAGACCACTCCTCGCCCCCAGAGATTAGAGAAACGCAGCGCAAAGAGATGAAAACCTGTGGTCACAGATTAAATTCCTGGAAAAACTGAAGCAGAACCTAGGAGTCCTGCCTCCCCACCCTGTGCTTAGGTCAAGCCTCCCCCACTGCATGAGCTCTTATGTGCCACATATTACGAGGACAAAGCCAGAGGCCCAGCTCTCTACATTATCCCCTCAATAGGTCACCTCATAGGAAGATAATGTAAAGTCCTCCACCCATAACAGGCCCTCTCTGGCCAAGTTGGATTGGTCATATTCCTTTCTGACCTGCATTAAAGAGGTTTTTTTTGGCTCAGGGGGGTGCAAGGGCCAACCAGAGGTAATGCTCTTCTAGACCTGGTCCTAGCCAAAGGAGACGACCTGGTGACCACCTTAAACATAGAGGGCAACCTAGGCGACAGCAACCATGAAACCATCACGTTCACTGTCCATCACAAGGCAGACAAACTAGATAGCAGAACTGAAGTTTTGGACTTCAAAAATGCAAATTTCAACAAGTTCAGGTCATTAGTAGAAGTGCTGTGGGACTAGGGACTGAAGGCAAAAGGAGTACATGCAGAGTGGTCATTCCTTAAGGACACGATCCTTGAAGCGCAAAGGAAGTCCATTCCCATGCAGAGGGAATGTCACAAGAGAGCTAGGAAACCCTCTTGGCAGGCAAAACAGGGAAATCATGGTCCTCTTAAGAAAGAAGAAAGAGGTGTACAAGCAATGGAAGCTTGGGACTATACAATAATGGCCCGCATTTGTAGGGAACACATCAGAAGGGCTGAGGCGGCAACTGAACTAAAATTAGCAACCAGGATCAAGGACAACAAGAAGTCCTTCTTTAGGTACATAGGAATCAGGAGGAAAACAAATGGGAGTGTGGGGGCACTGCTCAATAACTAACGATTGGTTACTGGTACTCAGGAGAAAACTGAACTCCTGTATTTCACCTGGGCAAGGGGAAAAATCACTCCAGCTAGGGTACAGAATGACCAGGGTTCAAATGACTGCCTTCCTACTATTGCTGTAGAACTGACGTATAATCAATTAAAAAAAATAGACATAAGTCAGCAGGACCAGATGAACTTCATCTGAGGGTACTGAAAAAGCTGGCTGAAGTCAAAGCAGAACCTCTGGCGAAGCTCTTCCAAACCTTGTGGCACTCTGGAGAGGTCCCTGACGACTGGAAGAGGGCCAATGTTTTGTATCCATCCTCAAGAAGGGGAGGGAGGACCCAGGTAACTATAGGCCAGTTAGCCTAACTTCTATCCCAGGGAAAATCCTGAAAAAATTCATCAAGGAGTCTATATGGGATGGGCTTACAGAAGGCAGGATTCTAAAAGACAGCCAGCATGGCTTTGTAGTGGGCAGGTCTTGTCTTACCAACCTCATCTCCTTTTACAATCAGGTAACTCACCACCTGGATAAGAGAGAGGAGGGTGACATTGTATACCTTGACTTCCAAAAAGCTTTTGATTTGGTATCCCACGATGTTCTCATGAGGAAACTGGAAGATTGTGGGCTTAGCTGCGAGATAGTCAGGTGTGTAGGAAGCTGGCTGTGGGGTAGGACCCAGAGAATTCTACTGATCGGACCTGTGTCATCTTTGCAAGAAGTGGCCAGTGGTGTCCCTCAGGTGTCGGTGCTTGGCCCAGTGCTTTTTAACATCTTCATCAATGATTTGCATGGGGTGAAGACTTCACTGGCCACATTCATGGATGACACCAAGTTATGGGGAAGCATGGTCATGCTTGAAGATAGGCTGAAGATACAGGCAGACCTAGGCAGGCTAGCAAGTTGAGCAGATCAGAACCAGATGAAGTTTAACATCAAGAAATATAAAGTGCTTCAACCTGGGGACGAACAACCCTCTGCTCACCTACAGGCTTGGCAACGCCAATCTGACAAGCACTATGAATGAAAGAGACCTGGGGGTAATAATTGACCAGTTTGAACATGAGCCAGCAGTGCGATGCTGTAGCCAGCAGGGCAAATAATACTCTGGCATGCATCAATCGATGCATCTCCAGCAAAACCAAGGAAGTAATTCTTCCACTCTACTCGGCATTGATGAGACTGCAGATGGGGTATTGCGTACGGTTCTGGGGACCGCACTTCAACAAGGACAGGGAAAAGCTCAAGAGAGTCCAGAGAAGGGCCATCCGTATGACCAGAGACTTCCACGGCAAGGCATACAAGGAAAGGCTGAGGGATCCTGGACTCTTCAGCCTGAAAAAGAGACGGATGAGAGGGGACTTGGTAGCAGCTTACCGCCCAGAGACTTCCACGGCAAGGCATACAAGGAAAGGCTGAGGGATCCTGGACTCTTCAGCCTGAAAAAGAGACGGATGAGAGGGGACTTGGTAGCAGCTTACCGCTACATCAGGGGCATACATCAAGGGCTCGGTGAACAACTGCTCACCAGGGCACCCTTGGGGAAAACCAAGAGCAATGGTCACAAACTTCTAAAACACTGTTTCAGGCTCAACATTAGGAAAAACTTCTTCACAGCTAGGGTGTCCAGACTGTGGAATAAGCTGAGGTGGTGCAATTGCCTACCCTGGAAATCTTCAAGAGGAGACTGGACGGTCACCTTGCTGGCGTCACCTGACCCCAGTTATCTTTCCTGCTTGGTGCAGGGGGCTGGACCCGATAATCTTCCAAGGTCCCTTCTGGCCTTGCAATCTATGAATCTGTGAATCCTGGTGCATCTTTGAAGGGACTCCCTAGTGCCTCATGGTCAGGAGAGAGAAGTATCATAAACATGTGTCCCACCCCTACCCCCATACAGGCAGCATGAAACAAGTCAGGCTTGAGCATAATATATTAATTCCAACTATGACATAAACATTCTTTGCAGTTTCAATGAAGAGAAACTCTCTTCACCACCACTGATCCAATGGTACAGTCCTCTCACAGCACCCAGCTATTGGCCAATCAAGATTCACATCTGCATTCATAAACTGGACAATGGGACAAGGGAGTCACCCAAGAGGTATGAGTTGGGGGGGAAATCTTACCTAGTGGAGGGGCTGGAAAGGGAGAGACCCTGGGATCAGGCCCATTTTTGAAGGAGGAGCCATGCAAGTAAGCTGGGAAGTTTGCAGTCAAAGCTCCTCGCTACTGGGGCTTTCAAGGGCCAGTGGGGAATCTGGAAGATACTGTCAGATATGGAGGACAAATGCTACTTATCTGAGTTTGCAAAAGAAGGTGGGTGGATTAGTTACACCTGCAACCAGAAGCTCCTGGATGGGCCAAGTCCCTAGTGTGCCTGGCCATTTGTTTTGGATGTCACAGAGGAGACAACAGATTGTGGGGGGAACTGAAGCTCTGAAGTTCTCAGCTCTGAGAATAGTGTGCTGGGCATGCTCACCAGAGCTGTAGTCCCGGAGCGCACCCCCGCTCCAGAACAGCTCAAATCTCCAGCCAAACCTGCTTCAGGGAACTGAAGTGGCCCCACTTCCTCCTCTGTCCTAGAACAAGAATCTCCTTTAATTCTCCTTTTATACAGGGCATCCCAAAGGACCCTATTATACCTACTGAAACAGTGGCAGCCACTTCTGGGGAAGAGGATGGCAGCCATGGTGAACACAGCAAAAGGGAGGGAGATTGAGAATGGAAACATTAAACTCAGGAGATTAAGACAAACCCGGTAAGCAAGCAGAGTGCAGTGGCAATCTTCACACCCAAGCAGAGCAAGGACTTAGGTTACAAAACTCTCATTTAAAAGACACACCCAGCCCAGCAATACTGCAGGGAACTCCATTTATATCCACATAGAGGCTGCTGGAGCTAACTGGAGCCTGCCAGCAGAGTCTGCATTTCTAAGGAACCCAAGAAGCTTAAACACAATCATTAGACCATGAAGCCACCCTACCACTGGGAAGTCTGTAATCAGCCAGGATCCTAGATTTCTCTGATAAAATATATATATATATATCCCCAATTTTCGGATAAAAGAAAGTAACCCAAAATCCACATTTTTCTGTGATTAAAATGAAACACCACTAAGATAGATAGATAGATAGATAGATAGATAGATAGAGTAGTGTTTCATTTTAATCACAGAAAAATGTAGACTTTGAGTTACTTTTTTAATCTGAAAATTGGGGATTTTTTTTTTTTTTTTTAATCAGAGAAAACCAGGGTCCTTGTTAATCAGGAACTGGAAACCCATCTGATCCTGACAAGTCAGCTGTCTGAATGTGGAAGGCTTTTAAATGCAAGGACATGGAAAGATGGTTTTGAAACCCTCTGCCAACAGTTCTCTGTATCTGATCCTGAGTGATGCTGGGATAACTGCTCCCAGCAACCTCAAACCATGAGCCTTTGGGATTAGGATATAATCTCTGCAAGGTTTAACCTCGCTGGAGACCAACTGGTGAGGTGGTGGATTCTGTGGGTACTTATGGCCAGAAAAGCAGATCTGTTTCCCCTCTCTGCACAAACAAGCTACTATTCCTGCTCTCCCTGCAAAGCCCTGACAGCAGCCTACACTGGGCTGCCTCAACTCAATCACACCGCTAGCTCAGCTCTCCCAGGACAGCCCAGGCTCTCATAGCTGGTGTATGATGGGGAGACCTTTGAGGTGGATTTTCTGATTCCCAAACCAAGCAAGCCCCTCTCCGGCCATGTGGATCTGCTTGGGAAGCCTGTTGGGAAGGGGAGTGCAGGGAGCAGCACAAAAGTCACAGCTGGTTTATGTATGGGCATCTGGCTGGGAAGCACATGGGGAGCAGATCTGCTGAGTAAGACGCCCTTCTGACAGGTACATTTGTTAACATAGCACGGGCTTGGGCCCAATGGGAGGCGTCAACCTGACACCGGTGGGCAACAGAGCCCAAGGTCATAAAGAGAGCTGCTAACTGCCTGTGGGTGACAGGGTCACAGGAGCCAGACACAAGTTCCACTCATCACTTTGGGCATAGGAAGGATAGCAATATGGGAGCTGGTGCCACATAGGTGCAGAGGCTTGATTTGTCCCTTCATAGCCTGGTTAAAAAACAGGGCAGCAAGACCCTGGGAACCTCAGAGAAAACCTGGTGCTTCTGAGCTACATTACAGTAATCTTAAGTAACACTTGCATTTCTCCAACACCTTCCCTTGGTGGAGAATGCTCTTTATAAACACTCATGCAGTAAGTAACCCCTTCCCACACCTCTGGCAGACACAAACACCTCCCTTCCCTCCTCTCACTAAAGCAGGGAGGCACAGAGGTGACAACTTGTCCCCAGGCTTTCCAAGGCAAAACTGGGAGTTGAATCCAGGCCTTCCAGCTCCTGGTCTGCCAGCCTTCTCCTTCCAGATCAGACACTCTGGGGAGAGACACCCTCACACCTCTCCCCCTTAGATTTCCAATGTGAAGTCTGCTCCTGGGTCAGAGGCAGGGGAGGTGCCATTTCTAGCTTGGCAGATGACCCCCAGATGCAGCTGGGACAACACTATCCCAATGAACAGATGAGATGATCTGCTTCGGTCCCTTCTGACCCTACCAACTATGAGTCTCTCATGTTGGCCAGCTTTTCCAGCAATGGCAGCTCCTTGGACCCAGCCAGTCAGGAGAGTCCAAGCTCTGAGAGGAAATCAGTGGAACCTGGAAAGGGAAAACACTAGGACAGAGACTGAGCCTGTCTATTACAGGTTTGTCCAACATGCGGCCCACCAAGCCATTTTCTGAGGCCGGAGGTGCTGTGACGGGAAACAAAAGTAAACAGTGTTTAATTTCGTTCCCACCCCTTGTCCCTCCCCCAGCCCCTCAGCAGCTTCCTAATGGCTGCTGAAGGGCTGGGGAAGGGACAAGGTTCCCACACGCACCGCGTCTGCTTGATGTTGCCGACATGGTGCGGCTCCTCCCCTCCCCCCTCATTTCACAGTGTCCCTTCCTAGCCCCGCCCCTCCTTTCCTCCTTTGCATGCCGGCCCCGCCCTGCGCCAGTCCCCGCCGGCCACACGGGCGGGCGCTGACGCCGGCTCAGAGGGATGCTGCGGCCGGGCCTGCAGGAGATGCTGCTGCTGTGGCTGTCGGGGTGGGAAGCTGGCACCCACCTCCCCGTATCCCCCCATGCCCGCAGACATTGCGCTGGGGGTGGTGAGTCGCGGGCCTCAGGGAGGGAGGGAGCCCTGCCAGTTGGGCTCGGGCTGCCCCGGGGGAGAGAGAGCAGGGGGTGTCCCTGCACGTCCCGCACCCCCCTGTAAGGTCCTCGCATGTCCCCCTGGCTGCTGAGACCTGGCGCGCAGGTGTGGGGGGGACGCGGCGGGGTCAGGCAGCACCCCTGGACTTCTGCGCCCCCAGGCTGCAGCCAGACTGGACAGGCTGTGCGAGCGCCCGCTCCTGCCGGCCCACTGGGTGATAAAAAAGTTCACAATCCGGCCCCACATTCAAAAAGGTTGGACATCCCTGGTCTATTAGATGTGCAGTGGCTCAGCTCTGAGGAAGAGGGATTCACTGGGGCTGGGCTTGCAAGACGCACTGCAATTTCATGCCATAGTGCTGTGGGGTAAAATCTGGGAACAAAGTGATTGTCACTAATCTCTTCTCCCCCCTGGCCCAGCCCCAAAAAATGTTGGCAGCACAGAGGCTGCGGAGTGAAGGGCCCTGAAGACAGAGCTCCCCTCTGCATCACAGTGCAGGGACGGAGAGGGGGGCTTTATTATCACTGCCAGAGTTGTGTACACTGTGGAGGAGGGAGGCCCCCAAGTAAGCATTGTAAAGTCTGTCACCAGCTTAGCATTTCCATCTGAAAGAGCCTTTGGCCACCACTCCCCTGCCCAGCTAGGCGCCCTGCTGCCTGCAACCAAGGGCACAGGCGTTCAGTAGCAAAGGGGACAAGTTCTCCTTGCACAGGATTCAGGTGCTGTTGAAAGGAGTACAAAAGGTATCCGAATACACCTTGTTCCTAACCTACATTGCCCCTTGCTATAGTAGGGCTGAGCTCCCTCCACACATGCAGCTCCGCTCCCACCCCAAGAGTCCTCACCTGCACCCTTGTGCCCCCCCAAACCATACCTCGTTCATAGCTTCCCCTCAATTCAAAAGACCTGCCAGCAATTTCAGTGCCAATCCATGCCCCTACACAATGCACTTCACACCTAAAGGACCATCCCCTCCCTCTCCCCCCTCCAGCTATTTCATTACCCAAAACCTGCCCCCAGGCTTTGGCAGGATGTGTCTGCCTGTACTGAGAGCAAGGAAGAAGAAGGAGGATTGTGTCAGAGAGGCAAAAGCCATTCCCAGGCCACTCCTCAGCTTCACACAGGCCTGGAGCTCTGAAGGGCTTGGGAGGGAGGAAAAGTCACAACATCCAGCTCCTGCAAGCCAAGCTCCTGGATGCTAAATGGGGAGTGGTAGGGGGTGGGATGTGGAAAGCTCAAGTGAACAAAAGACTCCCCCACCTTTCTCAACCCTACAGCATGGGGAACATGCTTGTGTGCTGCCATGAGAACTAGGCAGAATCTGTGCTCTGCTCAGCCTAGACCAAGGGCAGGCAATTATTTCAGGAGAAGGGCCGCTTACTGTGTTTTGGCAAGCCATCGAGGGCTGCATGACAGGCAGCCGGTGGCAGAAAAATATTTATTGTCCAAATTTTTTATGGACCCCGGGGGCCACATTTTGCCCACCCATGGCCTAGACCCACAGCTGAGGGCAGCAAGTTGGAGGACAAATGTAGGAGCCCATAAGCCAAGGCTTCCCCTGAGAGCACCTGGGTGGGTATAGCACCTCTGTGGTATCTCAGTGGACGAGAGAGTCAGGCTCAGAAACCCTGACCTGAGAGTATTTGTCCAACTGCTCCCAAACCAGGCCCTGTACAGACCACGGTGCCGCAGGCAAGTGGGAGGGTTGGCATCCCTTTTGACTAGCTGGCAAGGTACCACAGAGCAGGTCCAGCTGGCTTCCAGCATCTGAAGGGCCTGCCCATGCATTCAGGCAGCACTTGGGCCTGAGCCGCAGAAACCTGGTAGGCCAGAATCCAGTCCTCTTTCATCCCTGCATCTCCACCCCTGTCTTGCAAGCCCAAGAGGCTGGATCCATGGGGACCAGCATCTGTCCCTCAGGGTGATACTCAAAACAAGGCATTTGATCATCACTGCCTACAAGACAGCATCAGCAGGACCAGAGGATGAGGCTTCCAAGCCAAGAAAGCCACTGGCAGATGGACGCTCTGAACAACTCCAGCTATTCAAGGGTTTCATGGAAGGAAGAATGGCCAGGGCAGGCAGGCGCAGCATCAGCCTTTCAGACACTGAGGGGACCTGTACCAGGTGGCTGGGTTGTGGTAGGGCAGCTACTAGGTGCTGCTGTCCTAGGGCAGGTGACAGGCGACGCTGGAGGCTGGACTGGGAGTGCCGAGTGATGTCAGTTTTACCCCTGGCTCTGCCCTGCCTCCCACAGGCACACGGCAGGGGCGTCAGTGGCAGCAGCAGCTGGCACAACCTGGCACAGGGCCCAGAAGTGCTGGTGGCAGAAGCCCAGGTGGGGGTGGGGAGGTGCAGGAGACTCTCCAGCCACTCCCCCAGTAGTGAGGGCTGGAAGGAGCTGGGGGAGGGCAAACCAAGGAGAAAGAGAGGCCCAAACCCCAGCTGCTCCCTCCCCCAGCTGAATGCCAGGAGGGTGGAAGGAGGCTCATCAAATTTGTGTGGCTTGTGCCCTGAACCAGCTGTGACCCCACCCTCCAATGAGTCACGTGCATGGCCCTCCCTCCCCATCCCTGTGACTGATGCCTCTGCATGCCCAGGGCCGTGCCAAGCGCTGCAGGGCCCAGCCATGCCGGCCCACACTCTGGATGGGTGCAAAATCCCAGGCATTTCTGAAGCACTGCCTGGACGGGACCGAGGTCTGCACAGCCAGCCTTCAGTGACAAAACAAATCCCTCCCTTAGCAGCTGAGGCAGGCCCAGCCCATGTCTGCCACTCCCCTGAGCGGAGCCACCCACTCAGAGATCCAGCCCAGGGCTGCCTGGCTGCTTGCTTCCTCCTCCCACTCCTTCTGGCAGGCACCCCAGTCCCACTGGCTGTGTGCAGACTGAAGGCAGGCTGCTCTGCTCCGGGTGAGAGCCAGGCCGGGCTTGCCACGCTCCATGGGCCTCACTCCACCGCTGCAGTTCAAGGTGATGCAACCCACAGCCAAGGGCCAGGCACCCCACTATGGGTACAGCCAGGCTTGACAGGGGAGGTTGAGCGTTCCTTGCCCAACAGGCTGCTGGATCCTCACCCCAGCCCCTCCCCATCCCAGCCCTGCCAGATTTATGGCCACTCCCAGCCAATCCCTCCCATCTGTTTCAGCATCCAGCTGCCTGGGACCACATGGAGCCCAGATTTCTCTTTGATCCCCTCCCCCTACCCCAGCTTTCATCTCCCAGCCAGTGCTCAGCAGGGCCATTGCCCCCTCCCTGGCCTCTCCCAACAATCCCACAGGCCCAACTCCCCCTTTCATGGGTGCAGGTGCTTCTGACAAAAATCAGCCCTGACAGTCAGCCCTTCAAATCACACCCTGCTCCAGCTCTGACAAGGAAGGAATCCCCCCTACTCCTCCCCACCCATTAACCCCTTCCTGCTCATGCTGCGCTGCACAGGGCTAAACCAGCTGCTCCATACAGCTCTGCAGTCTCCACCCCCAGAGGCTCAGGGCATCATGCACACAAGCTGAGGAACAAATGTTGGGGTCCAAGGTTGGAATCAAGTAGCTAGCAGGGGCAGCGCATGGCCAATGCGGATCAGTTCTCCTTGGCATCAGCAATGGGCAGCCACTAAGTCTGGAGAAGACCTAGGTAAGCTGAATGTCTGAACCATCAGAACCTCCGGGGCCTGCAGAACTGGGCAGAAGGACTCACAGGACCAGCTTCTCTTCCAAGTCATTCAGGGACCTGTTTGTGCTTGTGCCAAGGCTCAGGACTCTTGGGTCTGGGACACACACCACATAAACCGGTTTGACTCAAATCAGTTAAGTCTGATACTGCATTCAACCAGGTTTATCTCAAACTGGTTTCAGCCATTTTCAAACGGGTTTATGTGCACTGAACATCTATTCTGTTACAAGTTTAAACCAGTTTATGATCACTTAAACTGGTTTACGTGTAATGTCTATTAAGATCAAGTGTAGTCACTGCACTGGCCTATTTCCCGGGCCAAGATCGCTTTAGAATGGCATTGTAATGGATGCTAACTTGTCCAATGCACTGTGGACAGGACACCTTATGAGAGTCTACTATAGCAGTGGTTCCCAATCTTTTTAAACTGTGTACCAGACATGACAGTGGACCAGCATATTGCAAACCAGAAGTGACCGGCATACTGCGGAACAACAGCCAACCCTTTTTTACACTGCTGGTCACTTCCAGACTTCTGATCTGGCAGCCAACCCTCCTGCGGACCAGCAGTCAACCCTTCACGGCCCAGGGGTTGGAAACCTCTGTATTATAACCTCCCAGTGGGAGGATCTCAGCTACACACCTAACTTTATAGAAATGGAGGACTCCTACCCAGCTTGCTCGTTTAGCTTGTTGGCTAAGGGTAAGTAAGAGTCAGATGCATCTGAACTGTAAGACCTCTGAGCTTGGGCTTGGCAAGTAGGATGTCTGCCAGTGGATTTGGGAATATCTAAAACCTTGGTCTGAAGAGTCTGGGATGGAAAATACTTGCTAGTGTTAGCACCACATGGATTTGAACAACTGAGTTCTGCTCAGTAGATAGGATTTGGAACTGATTTGGCTAATTCAACCTGGAACACGGAAATTTTTAAAAAATCATAATAATAAGGCTCAGGACTGAGCCCAGGCTGAGGAGCCAGAGTCCCCCACTAAGGAATTTTTATGGCCTCTAGCCGAAGACCTCATTATCTTTAATGCAACTGCAAAGCTCAAAACTCCTGGGTGAAGCAGGGCTCTGCAACAATCACCATCTCATAGATGACTCATGAGAGACTAAGGGGCTCAGACTTGCACAGGCTCTCAAGGGATGCCCATGGTATGTGGGGAACTAAATCTAACCAGCCCTGTTCAGAGGTGAGCAATGGATGCAACTCAAGCCAGTGACCTCAGCAATTAAACAAAAATCCCTATGTAAAGCCAGGTCATTACAGATCAGCTAACATGTTGGCAGAGACACAAGCAACACAGAGCAGTGAGCCCAGTGAATCTGTGTCCTGTTTCCCCCACTTCACTGAAGATGCAAGGGCCCTGCAGGAGACAGTGATGGGATAATATGCCCCAGAGGAAGTTTCCTTCTCTGCACCCCCATTAGTCATGTGGGTTAGGGGTGGAGCAAAGCAGGGAAGCAAAGCAAAGAGCCAATCTAGACCCATTTAGGAAAAAGTCTTTCAAATTCTGACAGCGTCCTTTAAAAATATAATCAAACATACACATCACTGAGGGCTACCATTGGAGTAAAGGTATTAATAGCAATGGTAGGTGAACTGAGCGCCCTTTCCTTCCCTGCCACAACAGGTATGTGGTCTGGCAGATCAACTTAGTCTTCCAACCTTCCCCTACTGCACTGATATTCCCCCCCCCCCGGGGATTAATTGGCATGCAGATGAGAACCAAGCTAATGTTCCTTGTTAGTGCCTAGATACTAGCCCTGACCAGCAGTGCTTGCACAGCTAGCCAATACCAGCCTGGGACAGAGAATGCCCACATTGGGCTTCAGCAGCAGCAGCAAGGACCAACTCATACCCCACAGGTCACCTTTGCCTGGCTCGGCACAACAGGAGAGGGATGGGCAGGAGATTGGCCTGAGCTCCAGGGAAATAATTGCCAGTTCCTTACACCAGTCTTTCACCACAGAAGGCTCCCCCAGTGCAGAACTCCAAATGTCTCTCTTCTATGGATGGACCCAAGTTAATGGATTTCTCTCCTGGTCACTGACCCAAGTCAAGTGGTATCTTGAACTAGAGCTATTGTGCAATGAGTGTCTTCTAACAAGCTGGTTAGTGCGGGGGTGCACATCACTACCTACCACTAGAAGTGATCAGAACTGCCCAACCATAGGCCCTACCACAAAGGAAAATCCCACCCATCTTGAGCTCAAGCAGTAGGGGCCTCAGTGGTGGGAACATTTATCTCCATTGCCACTGCAACATGCCAAGCAGCCAAAACACATGGTATGGCATTCTGTATGGCACTAAGAAATCCTATGGCAATAGTCATCCTCCTGTTACCAAACAAATTCAACTACCTCAGAATCAGAAGTGAAGGACTTGGACCCTCTTCCCTAACCTCAAGCCCCAAAGCAGAACTCAGCAGGCTCCTTCTGATGGACTCTACGTGCAATAAGTCGATGTCTATAAGTCCATCTCAGGCCCTAGGGCAGGGGTGGGCAAAATGCAGCCCACCAGGCCATTCTATCCGGCCCACGAGGCCCATAAAAAAATTAGAAAATTAATATTAATTTTCCCTGGGATGCCTGTCATGCAGCCCTCGATGGCTTGCCCAAACACAGTAAGCGGCCCTCTGCCCAAAATAATTGCCCACCCCTGCCCTAGGGACTGGGAACAGGGAGCTCCAGGATTCTCCAGTGAGCGGCGGGGTTGAGCTGCTTACACTGAGGGATCACGACTGCAGATGAACAACCACTGTCCCCCTAACCCAGCTGAAGGGCAGAGCTGCTTTTCCTGGAGCCTTGAGAAAGCTTGAAGCAAAGGGATGACAACCGTGTGTTCAAGCAAGCAGGAGTTTTCTCAGCAG
>NW_005842931.1:162551-200221 GCF_000455745.1 Alligator sinensis
AGGAAGGATTGACCACTCCCCTTCTTCTGGGGTCCAAGCTGCACTTGCTGATGCACTGACTCCCTGCACTTCCAAATGGCACCATGACAGGGCCAGGTATCTTTGCAGGATGAAGCAGGTGGTTGCTCTAGTTGTTACATGCAGCAGTGACACATACAGATCTCATGGTGTTATCAGCATCAGGAAAGTACTAGTGCCTCCGCTACACTGGGACTGTCACCATCACTATGTCTGGGGGAGCTAAGCCAGGAGCTAGCAATGGTGAGAAATCTGGGGCACAAAAGCTTAGCAAAGATCAAGCCAATACACTACATGAGTCCTTTGGGTGAGGGGGCTTCAGGATCTGGTAGCACTCTCAGCCCAGTGCAGCCATCAACTCTGCACTAGTATAAACAATGTCACTGTGGGGCTGATGGTCACTTAGGGTTCCACAGAACGCAGGGAAGATGCACAGAAGGGAAGTCTCCCAAAGCCCAGGGACTGAAGGTCATGGGAACCAAACTGCACTCAGAAGTGGCTTCAAAACAGGAAAGACCGTGAGCACTCTCCTATCAGAGGGAGCAGCAGAGATGGAAATACAAGGAAAGAGATCAACTCAGAGCTCAAGAGCGTGGAGTGGGGCACAGAATAATTCCCTTGGGACAAACACAGTGGGAAAGCCCCTGAACTACAAGCCAAAGACAGAGTGGTCACCTTTACACTGTAGTCACCAAACCACTGGGTAGACTAGCTACCCGATTCCTTCAGCACCCTCTCCTTCCCCCCAGCCCCCCCACATACACATCACAATGTCTTATGGGACTGGAGCACTACTCAACAGCTCACAAGCATCACACCATGGTTGAGCTAATTCTGCAGCAACCTGCACCACCAGTTTGAAATCCAGGTTCCAAAACCCTTGCAGTGTATTTATAACATCCCAAAGGCCAGGATATCCAAGCCCAGCCCAGCTGGGAGCTTCTAAGCAGCTCATTCTTGCTCCTTCCTCTGGGACAGAGGAGGGGGCCCATGCACAGCAAGAGAAAACCAGTGCCCTCCCCCCTGCATCCACTTCAACATGCTTCGCTCCTAAAAGGAAGAGATGAGGCATATGGAACAGAATTGCCTCTCCAGGAGACTTTGGTAGCACCTCTCTACTCTCCCCCACAGACACAGGAAAACACGAAAAATAGAAGCTGCATTCCCTTGTTGCCCTGGGAGTCCCAGGCACGGCTCTGGAGCAGGTTCCTTGCTGCCTGCAATGGCCCCAAAAGAGCTACAGTGCTCAGCCTCTAGAACCCTCAGGTGCACAATGTATCAAAATCTACCAAGGATCTTCTAGAACAGGGGTGGCCAACCTGCAGCATGTATGCCAAAAGTGGCATGCACAGTCTGAGTGGCATGTGAAAGATAAGAGAGGGAGCAGGGAACATGGCACCAAATACAACAAAAAACAGAAAGAAAAGCAGCAAATTGGTTAGGGGAACAGGACTGGAGTGGCACTCGAGAACGGGGCAGGACTTAGTTTATGATGTGTTTGCCAAAAAAGCTGGCCCCTATTGTTAAATGATAGAACAGGTGGTTAGGAGGGTTGGAATAAAAGTCTCAGCATGAGGATTATTTGGGAAAGCCAAAGGATTTGTAGTTTTGCATTCAAATTGGCCACAACATCTCTCCACAGTTTTCTTCAGAGGCCCCAGACCTTCCAGTCATAAGAAGGTAAAGCTGAATCAAGTTGTAAACTAGTGAAATTTAAATCAATTTAAATCTAGTACAAAATCCTAATGGGGGTACACTTCAAATTGGTTTACATCTAGTTTAAATCAATTAGGTTGAATTCAATAAACTGATTGAGTCTGCAGAGAGCCTGGGTGGATGAATTGTGAACTATTTCCTCCTGCCTCAATGGAGTTTTAATTCCGAGTGCCAGTGGATGATCATCTCAATCAGTAGTTCTCAACCTTTTTTGTACCAGGACCCAGTTGTAAACACTGATAGCCAGTGCCCCCAGACCCCAACCCCCCAGTGTATGGAGAAGGGGTGAGTGTGTGGGTGCTATGGGGAGCTCCAAGCACCCCTTGAAGGCTGGGACCCTACCAGCCTGCAAGGAAAAAGCCAGCTGCCCTCATTTTTCTCCTTTAAAGGAGAATCCATTTTTAAAGTTTGTTCGCAACCCTTTCATATATTCTTGCAACCCACTTTTGGGTTGTGACCTGCGGGTTGAGAAACGCTGATCTAAATGGCAGCACTGAGGTAAAAATTAAGGCCTGAATCTTCCCTATAGTTAACCTGCATCCAAGTCATTTGTGTTTCCAGTGATTCTTGGAGCAGCTGCCCCGGGTCCCAAGGTCCTGCTGGCTCATGTCTTTCTTTGTCTGGGTGTCTTTAAATCAGCTATGATCCAGTTTGGAAAAGATGCCAAAAATGGTGAACGAAGCACCTTCACAGGGGACCAGCCCCACACTGTGGAAAGCAGGAGGAATTAAAGCAGTAGTGATCACAGGCAGGAGGGTGAAATTTGGTTATTATGGAATGCAAAACTGCAAGCCTGCAGAGAAGGGGTAACCAGCAATGGAGGGAGAAAATGGAGAGAGGGAAGAACATAACCCAATAGCCGAGTTCATGACAGAAGGCAAGCTTATATTCACACTGTTCTCTTTGGGGTCTCTTGGCTTTTCCCTGGAACTGCTGGAGAAGCCAAGGGAGATGGGGGAGGGGAGGATCCAGACTGAGAGAGATCAGGCCAAGAGGTGTCCACAAAACAGAGGATCTTTGGCATTATAGTATACAAAGGACAGATGATGTGCGTGGTCTGGGGAGTTTCTTGACCAGAGCCAGCACTCAGGCTCTGCCCACATGGTGATCTTTTTCAGATGGGCTGCACTGATCTAGCCTTCTGGTAGGTTCCCATTACTTTTCAGCCTTCTGGCTCACATAACATGTAGTATGTAGTCCCTGTTGGCTCACAGGGGCTCACACCTAGAATCTCAGCCTCTTGTGGGCCAAGATCACCTTGAATGGCACTGTGTAGTTAAAGGTGGAGACTTGACTACTGCACTGAGGGCAGGCCCCTCTATGAAAGTCTATTATAGCCTCCCAACAGAAGGATCCGTGGCTACACGCTTTATTTTTATGGAGATGGGGGATTTCTCCCTAGCTTGCTCCTTTGGCCTTTTGGCGAAGGGCAAGCGAGATTAGGGGGCATCTGAACTCCAAGGCCTCTGGGGTTGGGGCCTGCAGGTAGGATGCCTGCCATGGATTTGGGAGTATGTGAAGCCCCAAGCTGAAGAATCTGGGAGACAGGATACTTGCAATGGTATTGCCACACAGACTTGAACGACTGAGCTCTTCTCAGTTGACAGAATTCAGAACTGATTTGACTAATTTGGCCTGAGACATAAAAACAAACAAACAAAAACAAACAACAGAGTGGGAGGGCACAGGAACCACAAGGCAGCCTCAGTACTGGGGGAAGGGGGCAGAGCAAGAGTGCTAGAGTGATTCCTCTACATCACAGTTTCTCAACCTGTGGTACGTGTACCCTTGGGGGTACACAAGACAGGCAGGGGGTATGCAGGCAGTCCAACACTCTCTCTCTCTCACCCTCTTTTCCTCTCTCTCTTGCCCTTTCCACCTCTCAAAACTACGGCAAAAAATTTGGTGTTCCCCAGTAATAATTTGGCATGCACTGGGTTCAGCCCTCCTAGCTTTGGCCAACGTCACCTCTAGCCCAGTTACATACTTGAGTTGTGCACCCCTACCCACACCAGATCAGACATCTGTCATATCACGGCCTTATATACAAAGCCCTTCTTCCAACATATAGCACACATTAGTCTGTAAACATAAAATCCCCTGGAAAATTGAGTGTTGGGGTACTTATTAAAATTTTCAGAATTTAGGGGGTACTTGCTACTTAAAATATTGAGAAACACTGCTCTATATAACCACAGGCACACCAGCCCCTACCACAGCATCTTAGTCTTGACCTGGAAATAAAAAAAAAAAAAAAAAAAATGAGGCTTGGAAGGGATCTCAGGAGGTCATCTATTCCAATCCCCTGCTCAAGCAGAACCATCCCCAACTAGATCATCCCAGCCAAAGTTTGTCTACCGAGGTCTTAAAAGCCTCCAAAGACAGAGATTGCACCTCTCCGAGTAACCTGTTCCACTTTTTTACTACGCTCTTAGTGAGAAAGTTTTTCCTAATATCTTACCTAAACCTAACTCTGCCCCCTTCCCCCATTATTCAACAGAAAGATCTTTCCCATTTCTCCTTCTTCCCAAGGAGTTTAGCAGCAGGGGTGTTAAACAGCAAGATTCTACCTACACAATGTATTTTTGTACAACAATCAAAGTATGCTGGATCCAAGCTTTCATCCAGGACTCTCCCAGTTGGAGAGCACACCTTCCCAATGCAACCTTAAGGTACAGTGATGCATGCCTGCCTGAGTCTGCAAAGAGCCTGAACCAAATGATGGAGACGGCTACATTCCCCTGCTGCTCCTGCAATCCCATTGGATCAGTTCCACAGCCCAGTGATGAGACTTAACCATCACCATTTGCTATTTCATTACTGATCATTATAGGGATGGGACAGCAAAGGAAGTAGGGGTGGAGCCCTGGCAGGGTAGGAACTTGGAGTTACTGAATGGAAGTATGCTAAGCGGGGAAAAGATTTGCAAAGACAAGAGGGACGGGGAAGGAGGAAGGTAGGGAAGGAAGAGAAACAAAGGGGCTGCAGCAGCATGGCCCAGCCCTGAGCAGGCCCACTGAACTCTGCTGAGGCTAATGTCCACGTCAGAAGCACTGTACTGCTGATGGGGCACTGGGAAAGCATGCCTGGTGCGGATGCACCTATACCAGTAGCACTGGGCTGTGTCCCAGTGTCACCACCCCAGGAAATGCTCTAAGGAGGTCTGTTGGGCTGATGGGGTCTGTACATGCTGCCACGTGCAGCAGTATCAGGCATGGATCACACCCCTCCACAGCCCTGCCCCAATGCCAGGGTGCCAGCAGAGATCCAATCGGCGAAGTGGACACTGTCTCAGAGCAGAGCTGGCCTTAATACAACTGAGTACCACAAAATGACTAATGTCAATGTCAATCCAGGCCATGCAGTGCACTCCGATCTCTACCAATCCCCCCACAACACCCCAGGTGGGTGGGACGTGAACTCCCAGGGGGTTTACTGCAATCCAGGATTAACCACAGCCCTCTCAGCACCCCTGTTCTGTGCAGCTGCTCCTTGCTGCTCAGCCTCCTGCTGCTGCTGCCACCTGGTGTCTGCTAGGGGCATCAGACTTGCAGAGAGCCAGGGAGGTGGGGTGGGTGCGGTGCACCTTCCTCCTCCCTTCCTTAAAGGCACAGTGCATGCCACTGAGCACACCATCTGCTCCTTAAAGGTCCCTGATGTCCTGCCTCAACCTCCCCTTAGAGAGGCAGTGCACCATGCTTCCTGCAGAAGCTTCCGCCTTAGGCTTCCATGGACCAGCTTTGGAGGAGGGGCATGTGCGCACGCGCACACACTCTCTCTCTCCCCCCCCCCCCCCAAAAGGGACAGATTCACAGGGTTGAGCAAAGCAAACCTCCCCCTTATCCCCAACCCAGGTCCCATAGCTAGGTCCAGCGTACTTCCCTTCCTCCACCCCTCTGACTAAAGGTAAGGGGTGGGGGAAATGGGAAACATGTCCTGGCTTGAGGCATGTAATCATGGAGGTGGGGGGCTGGAGGCCAAACAGGGATCAGAGCATTCCCCCAGCCAGGGCTGCAATGAGATGGGGAGCGATACCCCCCACCCGCAAGGAACCCCCAAGGGCTCCCAACTGCCAGGAAGCAGCAGGTGCCCTCCACCATGCACGATAGCACCTGGGCAGGCAGCATTATGCCAACTTGTCAAGCTCTCTCAGTGCCCCCTTCTCCTCCAGGGTCACTTACCACCCACGCAGCGTGCTGGGGGCTCCTCCTCAAGTGCACTGTGCTTATGTCTTCCACGGGGAGGATCATACTCTTGAACCCGGTTCTACACAACTGCCCCCTCACCGCACACGAGGGCCAGACGATGCTTCTGGTCCAGTGACCAACGGGTCCAGAGGGGGTCCCCTCCACCACAGGACAATACACCCCGTGGCTCTGCCTGGTGGCGGTCAGCAGGATCCCCCGGTACCTCTCACCTCCTCTGGCCCAGCCGCCTGGAAACTCAACCCAGAGCTGGCAAGAGTCCCGGGTTGCACAAGCCGCTCAGCAAAGTGCCTCCCCGACACGCCTCTCCATGAAAGGACGAACGAAGAAGGAGGGTTGGAAAGAAGAAAGATGTGGCTGATGGCAGCAGCTTATTGCGAGCAGATATTTGCGTTGGGAGCTGCCCAGACCAAGCCCAGTGACTTGGGGCCCCTTGGCCTCCCCCACTCTCCAGAAAAGGGCACGGCTGGTGGCTACCCAGCAACAGCCAGAAATCTACTGGCTGCCCCCAGTCCTCTGAATAAAGAGCTGCTGCTGCTGCTGCTGCTTCTGGCTGTTCCAGCCCGCCAGCCTGGAGCTGTGAGGTGTGAATAGTCTGACAGCTCCACCCTGGCCTGACCCTGGGTGGAGCTCCTTAAAAGGGACAAGCTGCAGAGAGGGAGAGAGGAGGGGAGGGGTAGGGAGGGGAAGGGAGGGGCTGAGTGCCAAGCCAAGCCCGCAGCCGCCGCCTCCGCCTTCCTCCTCCCCTCCCCTGCCACGGAAGCATGCCAGCTCGCTCATCCCCAGGTAGCCTGGCCTCCAGAGTAGCGCCTGGCTCCTTGCTCTGGCCTCTGTCCCTTGGCACACAAGCTGCAGCTAAATGGGTCATTCAGGGCTGTGAGCTCCCCATGCGCTGGAAGGGAGAAACGGGCAGGAGAGAAAGGTGGGGAGAAAGGGGGAGGGGAAAACGCAGCAGATCTGAGCCTGACAACTGGTTGCAATATTTAGAGACAATGCTCGCCATGGCAACCAAGAGCACGCAGCACCGGGCAAGGACAGGGAGGTCAGGGTGTGCTCCCCGCAGAGTGGGCAGGAGACACGCAGACGGGGGGCAGCAATGGGAGTTGACAAGGGCTCCCACTAAGGGACACTGCTCTGGTGTCTGCTTTACTATGGGTGAGGGGCCCTCTAGGAATCACAGGGTCAGCAGAGACGATCTCAAGGGCCTCTGCCCCAACACCCATTGGGGATGGAGGTGGCCTCCCATCCCCAGGCTGGCTGCCCAAGCAGGAGACCCCTACACGGTTTGCACTTGTGGGGTCATCTAATGAGAATGCATCCCACCTCTGGCAGCTACACACACACACAAAGATGGAGCCGTTCCAGATACACACCCTTGCACACCCTCCCAGTAAGCCAGGTCCTAGGTAAGACCCCCAAGGCAAACTATTTAAAGCACATCTATCACTTCTCCCCCTCACTGGGGCCGAGGGGTTCAGGGGTGGCAGTGAAAAGGGAGTTTGCTCCTGTCCACTCTCCCCAAAAGCCCTGAGTAAGGGAGAGAGGGAGAGATGGCTCCCTGCTCCACCCAACCTACAGCAGCCTGACAAAGAATGGGAGTCTCTTGCACAGAGAGGAAAGCTGTTTCTTGTTTTAACCCTTCATCTTCCAGCACATTCCAGCCTGCTGCTCAGACAAAAGGGTCTGTCTGTAGCACAGGCTTCTAGCCAGATTTCAGCCAAAACTCCCAACAGCCCTCCTACAAAACCTCACCTGCCTGTAGTTATGGGAGCTTTCAACCCAGCCTCGTGTTGACCATCTGGGTGTACAGATCAGAGCAAGTTCTCCTTTTGATTAACATCAGGGGTGGGGGGGTCTCTTTGGATATGCCCACTTGTAATGTAGCTAGAACCCAGGAAGCAGGGCTCAGGTTTTGACAGTCCTCCAGTGCCATCCCATGGTTTCCCAAACCTGTATTTGCTGGCCCCTCTGCCAACTGACATCCCACACACCACCTACATGCCAGTAGCTACCTGCCGGTTTATGTATATCTGTTCAGCGTTTAACCCTTCATTCCTACCAGCCTACTCCAGAACACCACTGCCAAAAGTCCCTAGATGATGCTATCCCACCATGCTCATAGCTGGCCAGATGACATAGGGTTCTGCTTACCCTTTAGTGTAACCACAGGGACTATATGGAGGCTGGAACAAGCAGTCTAAACCTGCGCATACAAAAAAAAAAAATTGAAAAGGCAGAAGAAGATGACAATGAAGCCAACAGCTGTTCAAATGCAAGAAGTCCATTACATGAAGACTGTCTATCTCCAGGCCAAGAGGAAAGTACCAGTGTGTGCTATGTGGTTCTGTATATCCTTACATGCATCTCCCAGTGATACGGTTGTGCACCTGTATTCCCATTTCCCTTGCTCAATCTATGGTTGCCTCTACCAGGCAGTTCCTTGGGCCTGCTCCTGGCAAATACTCACACCCTCACAGTACAGGTGATTGTGCTGGGCTGTGACATGCACAACTTGAGGATGGCATTACCTATGCAGGTAGCCCAAAGACTTTGTGGACAGCAGCATCCTGCTTTCAGCCTGCCACATGCAGGTTTCCCTGCTGTGTTGCATCTCCAGGTGGGGGGGTGTTTAATTAAGCTCTCTCCTTCAAGGGGGGCTGAGGTTGGGATATGATTTCCTGAGCCACAGCAGTTGAGGATAAGCAACACCCCTGACATTAACAATAGACCCCACATTGATAACCATATTGTTAGGAAGGAATAAGATCCCTACATACCCCAACAGGTTCTGACTCCGTGCACCCCAAGAGATCCTGATACCCTGACTCTGCACCAATGCTGGCGCTCACTGACCTGTCTCTGATTGGCCAATGGTCACTGACTAATGGTCTTTGAGCTAGTATCTTCGCATGCTTTTTACTGTGACCAAATCACAGACACCTAAGCACTATCAAGGGGCTTCCTGAAACGTGCTGGAGCCATTCTCTCAAATGTAGCTGGGATGTCAGACACAAGGACCATGTCCACCACTGACATTTTCATCTCACAAACGGTCACTGCCTCAGCACCAAGTTCACTTAATATCCAACTGGCTACCCACGGACCTTTAAGCAGTCTGGGATAGCCAACCCACAGCTGACAGCAACATGCCTCCATTTGTGTCTGCTGGCACAAGAAAGTCAAGGTAAACTCTCTCATGGGGTTCCAGAACATGTCCTTCCTTGTGTGGAAGTTCTGATCATACCAGAACAATATGACCCTAAAACTACATGCAAGATGTCCTACACCAGAAGTACCAATCTACATATGGGGAACATACACCCATGGAGTAGGCAACTGTTGTTCCCTCTCCATGACCTTGCCATCCAGCATAAAGAAACTGCCTTCCACCACCTCTCACACCCTCCAACTGCATCCTGCTACAATACCAATGCAGTCACAAGCAGGAACAACTCATCCACTTGTGCTGGATTCCTGGATTGTCACTGGCTGGAGCAGACAGAAGCGAGGAGCACACAAATGCAAAAGTGTCTCAGCTAAACATGCTGTGGGTGCAACGAACACTTGTGTTCAGAGGCCCTGAAGGAAGAAAGGTTTCCACACAATATGCCACAAACCAAGTCTTAGAGCACTCCGAGACCACAACACCATGCCCAGGTTACTGCAGCTCCAGTGTGAACAGAAGCATAGAGGTACAGTCTGGACATTGGGAAGCACACATGCATGCTCCCGCAAGCCAGAAAGTGGGCCACGGAGTTAATGCCCCCATCAACACAGACTCTTCAAATGTAACAAGTGGGAAATACCTAACACAGCACCCAGGGCAATGCAAGCTCCAACTGGTTAAAGGCAGTTCCAGCACTGCCCAAATGCTCTGCCAGAAGTCTATACAAGGAAACAGGGGGCTAGCCAGGGGTGGTGAATGCCGCTTCAGTGTCACTATTCTTTACAAGATCACCCCATAAAATCCACTTCTCCCACAGGTAACGACTGGAGGACCGAAGTCTTACCCTAGCCCGACATTTCCACATCTAGTGGAGCAGATAATTCACGGCAGCAATTTGGGCTTGTGGCCTGTTATGATGGGGAGAGAGTTACCAACCATCCAAAGCTCATTGGCATCCCACCTGAATCAGCTGAAAACAGCTAAGGCACAGGAGATGCAGCACGGACAGGTCCTGAACTAGTACAGAATCTCAGTTGCAACATCCATCTGACTTAAAAATGCAACTCTGGTTTCCTTGTATGTTCATCTCCCAGCCACAGCCAAGTTGTGATTTGGGCAACACCTGAAACTGGGCTCAGAGAGCACCACTGGCGCCACACTAAGACATCCCAGCACATTACCCGCATTCTGTCAGGGGGTCCCGCCTCCAGCAGGAAACAGTCAAACCAGTTACAAGAGAGCAAGGACCTTCTTGGGCAGATGGCAGGAGAGCCAATACCCATGACACTCAGCATGCATACATGAATGGGAGCTACATTAAGAGCTGCTTATAGATCCTGAGTTTGGTGGTGCAATAAAAAAAAAACACCTTATATCCTCACACCATGCTCTAGGTACAGCACCAAGCAGAGTGAGGTCCCAGTCCCTGGCTTGGACATGCAGCACAAGGATAACACACACCTGCACCTCCCCTTACAGACCTCCCAGACATGCACTGCCACCTCTCACACAGCCCCACGCTTCAGCCTCAACCAAACTGCATCTCCACAGAGCACAGCTCACCCTGCACTTGCAAACCCCTCCATCCTACACATACTCTCAAGCCCTCACCCCATCCCACACACCGCACACTGCTCAGCCTCCACCCCCCCAACCCCACAGGCTGTTTTAACCCCTCGCCAGCTGAGTTCCAAAGGCAGCATCTTTCCCCTCTCTGCACCCAAGTCCCATCTGAGAGAGGCACAAGGGGTGGTAAGCAAGGGTTAAGCCAAGCATGGCCTAATAGAGAGCAGCTGAGAGGTGTGGAGACAGACACCCTGTGCTCTGGGCCGTGGCTGCTGCTGACAGGGCTATTTCTCCTGCTGGAGCTGAATGAACAGGCTGGCTGGGGTGGAGCCCTGCCCCCGGCTCTGGGGCGGTGGGCAGGGGAGGGGAATGAAAGGCCTCACTGACAGGACTCCACCCTCTGGGCTCCCAAGCTGAACAAACAAAACCCTCTGGAGCTCCAGCTGGGAGAGGAGGCTTGGGGAGCAGGGGGAGGAGAGGATGGGGGTGGGGGAGGCAGAATAGAGACAAGCCTGTGTTCCTCAGGCACCACTATTCACAGGAGGCACCGACGTCACCGAGGCTGGCGCAGCGGCCCTGGCCTGGAACTCCAGCTCAGCCCCGGCAGCAGCCTCCCACAGAACCAGGCGCGGCCGGGCTGGGCTGGGCTGGGCCAGGCTGGGGCCGTGGCGCGCCCACTCCCAACTGGCTTTCCGGCCTCACGGGGTAAGAAAAAAAAATTGCATCACGAGGCCAGTGCTGTTAGAGTTACAAAGCCAGATCTGTTAGAGTTACAAAGCCAGATCTGCATCCAACCCTTTGGGGCTTTCCTGATCAAGGGCTGGGCCACTAGGTATGGAAAGGCTGCTGGAAAAGGCAGGGGGTAGGTGTTAGAATTGGAAGATCTATTTGGGATCCATGTCCGATTACAAGGGGAAATGAAACCCACCACAAAAGAGCTGCTACCATGAGAAGCAGGGGCACTCTGGGGCATGGAGAGAGCTCCTGTCCTTGGTTATTCTGTCAGCTGGGCAACCACATCCAGCACAGAAGCCAAACAAACACATCTGTATGCTTCTTCTGGGTAATAGCCAGGGCCAACCGTATGGAGAGTAGAATCTAGTGGTCTCAGGAGGTACTGAGATCTCACTGAGCTTCAATTCCCACTGAGAGGTCACTGCTTCGTTCTATCATCCCATTACACTAGAAAAATAGTAGTAATATTATTCTTCTTAATAATAATAGTAATAATAATAATAGTAACAACAACAGCCATAGCAGAAAAGCAGTGCTGTTTCTCAAGCCATTAAACCACCTTTTCTTGGACAACACAGGTGTCACACTCTCATGGAAATGGTAGTAACGATAACTGTACCCCTCAGGAGAAGCTTTCTGACACGACAGACCTTCCTGACAATGGCAGTATCTGTTGCTGCATCTATTGAGAAGCTCAGGCCACCCTACAAAGTGTGACAGGTAACCATGCAATGAACGAGAACATCCCAAGGATGTTTGGCAAGCCAAATGCCTCCGTGCCAGCAACGCTGCATTTCCAGGCACCATCACCCTGGCCTCTCCCCAGGCACAGTTCAGAACTATTGTCACCCCTTGCCATGCAATGTTAGAGCTGTGACTCGTGTTTGTACACTTAAGATAAACCCAAGGATTTCAAATAGGAATCCATATTGTTAAAATCTTTCTGACCTGTTGTGGTCTTTCTGAATTCTCTGCAACTTCATTGATCAGGTAATGTTTCATTTTAGAGTAGCTAAATCTTGCTAACCAAGCCCTGGCATTTTCCCGGAATTAAGACAAATGCATAATGGTCCCAAATTCAATCCTGGTGTGAGCTATTAGTCTGTGGATCTACATGAAGTGAATCTGGCCCTTACAGAAGGGGAACCCCTTGAGTGCATTTCCAGACAGATCAAGAGCACCTCTGCCTGCAAGCACTCCGCTCAAAGTGCATGCTGCCAATTTCTCTAGTCCCCAGAATGGGTAATCTTGTCCGTCTGTTGTCCCTCCACCCCCAACGGGTATGTGCACACCCTGCCTTGAAAACGGGTGTGGGCATGTTGGCAGCTCCAGGCATATCATCAATAATATCCCTTCCCACCCCTCCCCACCACACCCTCCCAGAGGAGGGAGATGGCCTCATCTCACAGGCAACCCTAAGTAGATCTTGTTCATGCTCCCTCTCTCAAGCACAGTGAATGGGATTGAGGCCAGGTCACACCAAGACAAAGAAACAGCAGTGCCCAGTCTGCATGGCCACAGACCCCATGGAGGGACAAGCACAGGGTGGAGTCTTCACCCTGTGCTACAGCTCTGCTCCAGAAGTGCTGCAATGACAGCTGCCCAGGCTCCCCACCAGGCCACTTCTGCATAGAGAAGGCAGTCTCCATCTTGGTGTTCCAGGAGCCGGGCTCGGTAAACTCAGCTGCTCCTAAGAGGCTCCTGCAAGAGCCTCGCATCCACCCAGAGGTGCCCAGAGCTGAAAAAAGGAAGAATTAAAAAAAAACAAACCAAACCCCCCCCCTCCCCCCCCTGCTAAGTTAACCCACTCTCTAACAATGGGGCTGGCAGCTGGGTGGATGCATTCTGCCCTAAGCAGAGAGATGTCTCACACTCAGCCAGGGATGCTATCCAACTCACCACACCACCAGAGAGGCATCCCTACCCCCACCTCCCTTCCCTAGAGGTTCCCAGTGCAGCAAGCTCTGACTGGGAGGGGTAGCTGCCTGCTATTTTTGCTTACACTCAGAAAGCATCTGATTTGCTTGCTCAGTTCACACTGGGTCCTTTCCTAATTCCTCCCTGCTGCTAGATGCACTCCATCCCAGACCCTAGATCTGAACTGCCCTGCTAAGCTAGTGCTGAGCACCACACAGAGTTCAGCTGGCACCCTCCATCCTAACCTCCCCGCTACCCCAGTCCTGGGGAATCAGGAGCTTTGCTCATGCACTTCATATCAGGACGTTTCCAGTTACACTAATGAACATGTTTAGATATGCTCTGTGTGGGCCATGCACAGGCACATTTTAAATAAATCTGCATAACTAAACATCAGGTAATGTGCAGAAATGAAAATTATGGTAATCAATGGCAAACACCTTCCCTCCCTCCCCCAAGGAAACAGCTCCTACCAATGCATACCCAAAAGATGACACCTCTTTTGTGAGCTCCCCAGGCCTCCCACAATCTTTGGCTAAAGAGTCAGAATCACAAGCTGGTTAGAGTAGGGACCTGGGATTCAAGGAGGACCAAGCCCCAATCCAGGCATCTCCTATGTGCCTCAGTTTCCCATCTGTCAACCAGGATGATGATAACTGAGCCCGGCTTTGCAAAAGGTTTTAATTCCCTCAGTGACAGGAGCTCCCAGGGTACCGTCTCCTCTCTCCATGAAGTCCTGGTAGTGTCTGCACAAGACCTACAGAGAAGCTTCCAACTATTGCAGCTACCCGCTGGGGTGCACACAGGGCTTTGATACTTTTAGCACGATGCCATCTACGCTGCTCAGAGTGAATCTAAGCAGAGCAGCCATAGGGGCCTCAGTGCATTGGGGCTACAGTGCTGGAGTGAACCCCCCTCCCTCCCCGACCCAGGCATCTGGCACAGAGGAGGCTTATGTGCAACCACTCAGCTCTGCCCACGCAGGTCCCTTCCACATCCAAGGCAACAGCCGCGCTCGCTGTACAGTTTCTCAGCTCCTGGCACACTCCAGTTGCTCTGCAGCCCAGGGGCCTCCTTCCCTCAGCACTGCCCTGGGGTCACCCCAGCCAAGGTCAGCGGGGAAGGGGGTCCCAGCAGCACTAGCTCCCACCCTCACCTTCGCCTGAGGTCAGTGGACAATTCCTGGTCCCTCCCCCCCCCAGCAGACACACCCACGTCCTGCAGCACTGGGGCCCCAGCCAATGAGTGCCCCGCAGGGCCCAGCCCTCCTGCCCCGCCAGGGAGCTCGAAAGGATAAAAGTGCTTTCTTCCTTTGAGGGAGGCTTGTTAGTCTCATGCTGGGCTCACTTTGTGTGCAGGCCATGGGCAATAGATGCAAAAGGCCCTGGCAAGTTAATGAGGGAAGCCTATAGCATCCATACATCCCAGCAGCAGGGCCAAGGGCCTTTGCGGAGAACTCAGCCTGGAGGCTGCGTTAATTAGTTTTACACAGCTTTCTGAGAGAGCGATAGGCCCTCTCCAAGCATGCGTGCCTCCCCCGCCCCTGCTGCAGGGGTCTCAAGAACCGCACACTCCCATGGCTCCCTGCCCTCCAGCTAACCTGCCCTTAGTGAGAAAGGCAGAGCCCTGGCTGTGCCAAAGTCACAGCACAACAGACCCCACTCCCCAGCACTGTCCCAGACATGCAGCACCACAAACCAGGGGCACCAGTTTAACCAGAGTTCCCTAGTTCTGGTTCTGTGCCAAGATACATAGGATCCAGGCTCTGCCCTCTGCTAGCTTCCTCCCCACCACCTCAGGGCTACCCTGTAAACATTCCCCTTAATTCACTGTTTGTGCCAAGCAACTAGAGCTTCCCATCCAGCTAGTCACAAAAGAGCCCACCACTGCACTGGAAAGCGAAAAGACAGCAGAACTAAACCTTGGCCATGCCACAGGGATGACTCCCCAGCATGAGCCCTGTGCACATGTGCATGAATGCACACACATGCACACCCTCCCCCACAGGAAGGCTAGCCTACACACGTAACCCTAAAGCCTCCTTGGGTTTCCTCCCTTAGCTCCCCATTTTCCAGCCCCTTCTAGCTCCAAGACCAAGACACAGCCTCCTGAGCAGTTTTCAGCCACAAGCTGGACCTCACTGCCCACCCATCCCTGCTAGCCACTCCCACCTACTTCAAAGCAGTATCCTGTACCCAACAGAAAGCAAAAGCCCACAGGAAGAGGCTGCCAACCCCACCCTCCGGCACCCCCACACACAGGGCACAGCCCTACAGCTGCATGTGCCCTTGTATTCAGAAGCGTCTCCAATCCCCACCCCCAACCATGCATGCACAGAGCTGGGCTAAGTGGCACACCCCTGCAGCAGAGCATGGGTAACCCCTGCTTTAGTATGGCATGAGGCTACCTAGTGCTGCCTCCTCTACTCCAGGGGCACAGCAACACGGTCTCCACGCCCCAAATGACGATTGCCCCATGCTGAGGTATATCCATCACCTTCATACATTGTCCCCATCCCTCTACTCCTTGGATTTAATCCAAGGGCTTCCCTGTGTACCCTGGTCACTACTTGTCCAATAGGAATGGTCCTCCTATTAACCCTGTGTGCAAGAGTCCACGTGGGTCCCGCTGCTAATCAGCAGATCTGCTCATGTGGAAGCTTGTTCAATCTTGTATGCAGGGGTTATGCACAGAGATACTTCTCAACACCTACTGTTCTGCTTAGAAGAGGCAAATCCGTGAGGGTTTCCAGAAAACAACTCTCACTGGAATAAGATCTAACCATAGCTCTGGTATCACACTACCATCTGACCTTTGAAACAGCCCTCTGTCTCCAGAGGGACTTTACCACAATTTGCTTCTCCCCATGTGGAGAATCAGGAAGAGCTTCTCATAAGAAACTGCTCAGGGGCCAATGCTACCCCCTCCCCACCCAAAGCTCAAACATGCCTTTCCTCCCTGTTTACGGAAAAGAGAGGCTGGGGGTGCAGCTCTCTGCATGTTAGCCAACTTAAAAGAGGCTCCTTGAGATCCCAGTTGGTGTTCAAGAAAAATGTCACATGTCAGTTCTGCTGAGCAGAAATGCCTTCCCAGCATTATGGTCCGGGTGCCCAGAATCCAGTTGTGAAGACTGGACCAGATGTAATCTGGTGGCCCCCTCCAATCCAACTTTCCTAGGACTCTATTAAAATGCCACTTCAGCAAGTATACTTTAGAAGGAAGTACACTGTCTCAGTTTTGCCAGTATAACAGCATCACCACCAGGGTTTTGCCAGCATAGTTATGTCAGTCAGGGCAGTGAATTTTTCACCTTCCTAAACAACATAGATATTCTGGCAAAACTTACGAGCGTAGACCATGGCTTGCGTTTTCTTCCTCTTTCCTAGAACTCCCAACAAACAAAACCTTCTCTGAAAAATAGTCTAGGTTGCTTAATTACAAAACCCACCCCCACAAGCGCTTACCAGCAAGGAAATGGCATAGGAAGGTAAACTGCAGAGATTTTCTAATACCTCTGGTCACCATTACCTGTCTGAACAACAAAGGAGCTCCTCCACTCTGGATGGTGGGGACATGCCCCGCACAAACCCCATTCCCCGAAACTGTAGCCTCAGCATAATTGACATGTTTCTTCCTTGCTTGCATGCGCTGTAGAATCTTATGAGGGGGAAAGCATGAGGTCAGAGTTAAGGTTCTGGCTCCTAGTTGCAAAAGCTTCACAGATCTTGTGAACTTAAGCAATTTCCTCCAGCTTTTAGTGCATTGGGTAATTTTCTACAAGTTTTGTCTATTCCAGGTTTTTGTTCTGAGAAAGACGCAAGTCAAAATTTTTAGAAACAAGGAGGCTAAAGTTCAGCTGCTGAATAAGCAAACGCTCAAGTTAGAGGATCTTCAATGGACGTATGGGGAAGTGACCGGATGGTCAATATATTTTAAAAGTTGGCTTGTTTTGACTTAACTACACTTAAAAGTTGTAACCCAATACAACTCTGGGAGAAGGGGACCTAGCAGAAGCCGGACGCACACTGCAAGCTTCCCTCAGCCAAAAAGTGTCAGGGTCATGTGAAATAGGATTTATTACCAACCAAAGAGCTTAATGTAGATGTGGTTATACTGGCTAACCTGCACTTTTACCAATATAAACCTTGTCAGCACGGGGAGCATTGTGCCATTGTAATATCTCAGTACAGGTAGAATGGTCTTCCTATTGTAGCTGCAGAAGCAAGTGCCCTAGCATGGCTGCAGTTATCCTGATGCAACGGGATATTCCCCTTCCCCTGGGATATTCCACTAGCTCCTTTCCACTCTTAGAACAACAACAGTGGTATAAGACAGCTGAATATCAATCTACCTGTATCCACACTTGGAGGATTGTACCATTTTCATTGACAGGACAACTAAAGTAACAACCTTTTAACACAAACATTTGCTCAGATGGGGGTTTTATACCCATTGAACAGTCCTGGCACACTTAAACCAGTATGACTCCCCAGAGGGGCATTTGTACTCTGGTATCTGAGTGCCTTTTCCCAATTTAACATGTCACTATGGAAACAACAAACTAAACCGGATAATAGGCCCTTTTTGCTGCTGAAGCAAAGGCTCTCTGATATTAGAGTATCTCACTCAGCTCTGACTGGCATGTTCCTCAGCAGAACAGTGATACCAGGAAAATTCTGCCCTGTGGATAAACCCCATATTCCTCTCATTTCCAGGGCAAAGACACAGGCTTCAGAGTAGAAACTGCACTACTCCTGCCCTGTTAAACCAGCCTTGTGGAAGAGGAAACACCCTTCAGGCCTTTACAGCTGTATCACACTGTGGCATACAGCATCCCATGACCACAGAACCAGCGTCAGGAAGGGTTGTTAGCTTCCTCCCATAGGAACAGCAATGCCCCTTCCCCTCCTGCCTGTGTTCATACTCTGGAGGCAAAGTCATTCTTATTTTCATCCAGACCACAGCTGTTCCCATGATCACAGACTCTCCTGCCCTTCCCAGAAACTCGTTCCCGGGGAAGGAAGGATTCAAGGCCTTGTTGACACTTTCCTACTTCTGCCAGCAGCAATTCTTGCAGCAGAGAGCAGCTACCATCAAAACACATGTGCCCATGTACTTCTGGCATGTACTCCACATGGCTTCAGTCACCGGCGCACGAAGTGCACCCTGGGAAGGCATCCACTGCTGAAGGGGGCTGCAGTAGCCAGCAGAAGACATGCACCATCCTTCCAGGGGAAGTGCTGGAGCTGTCGGCAGAAAAGGGCTGGTTCTACCATCAGTGAGGCTTTGAGGTGAAGACATCAAGGACCTGTCTCCAGAACAATGAAGTGTTGACTATGCCTCAACACACCCTCTCCTCAAAACCACTTCTTCCTGGTTGCTAGATAGTCCCTCCCCTGGAGGTCCTTCAGCTGGAAAAAGCTGATGCGCAACTCCCAGGAACCCAGCTCTACACAGCTGAGAATCCCACATAGCAGCATCAAACAGCATTTTCCTCAGGGCTGGAAGGCAGGGCAGCCCTGACTTTCATCCAGGTGGCTGTAGGAGGGGCCTGGTAATCAGAAACTGAAAGGCTCAGGGGTCTCCAAGGGGGAACATAATAATTGGGAGGAAGGGCGGGGCAGATTCCAGGCTTTTGTCCAGAAAGATGAGAACAGGTTAAGCAGCAGGAGGCAGGATGGTGTGGAGAGGCATGGGGGAGAAGAGGAGCCGTATAAATCAACCCTCCAAAGGTTAATGCACAGAGCCATTTCCTACTGCTGTCTTCTATGGAGGCCGGAGATCTCATGGGATTGTACACTGGTATAAATCAGGGATAACCACACAAGGAAACCCCCCAATTTAGCCCAGAATCGCCAGAAGAACCAGGCCCTCACACAACATGTACGGGCAACTCCTTTGTTCCTCCTGTACAGCCTTTCCCAAGCAAGCAAGAGAAGAGTCCAGGCTGTGGCAGCTGGCAAGAGTCTGAAGGAACAGCTCTCAGCATGCAGTGTTGCTGACTGGCAGCATTTCTTTCCATATTTTCAGGGGAGAGGGGACCTCCTGGAGACCCCCATGGTCCCCATCCCCTGCTGAGCCCAGCAGAGGTTTCAACCAGGTCTCCATAAATAAAGCCTGTGGGTAGCTATCACACCCTCGCTACTTCTTCACTCTGTCCCCCTGAGGTGGAATACACGATTGCCAGAGGGCTATGCTGGGGCCAGATGCTCCCAGTGCCCTCACTGCCCCAGTGCCAGGAGTTTCTGCCCCTGAAGTGCCAATGAGTTTCCCCGGTGCAGCGGGCACCATGGAGGGCTCCCAGGAGCCTAACATGCTGCATTTCTGTTCGGGAATGAAATCCGGTTGAACTTCCTCTGACTCTGCTTCTGGGTTAGAGAACTGTCCTGAGGCAGGCAGAGCAGGGAATGGCCAGGCGCTAAGTGGTTACAACAACAGCAAAACAAAAAAGGCGTTTCTCTGGATTCAGCTATAGTCACAGCCTCTCCCCTCCCCGCTTTACTGGTCATCTGTCTTGCTTTTAAAGGCTCAGTCCCAGCTTCCATCAGCTACCTCAAGTCAGCCACCACCAACCCTGCACCCTACAACCAGATGCCCAACCCCAGTGCCTCTGCCCTGCTGAGCCCTGCCCAACTCATCTGTCTATAAGGGCTTCTGCAGAGCTGGTTGTGTGGCAGTTCCTGGTGGTAGGCTGCAACCTGGGTTCTACTCCCTACTGCCAGAGCTACTTACCTGTGCTGGCTTAGACAGGGACAATCCTTCTTTGAGGACTAAATGGCCCTGTGAGCTCCCTCCCAGCCCTAGTTTTCTAAGGAAGCATAAAATGAAAGGAATGAGATCACAGCCCTGGAAGAAGCAGTGCAGGATGACAGACGGGGCTTCCAAACATCTTTCCAATCTGTGTGGGGGCCAACACAGAACCCCACATCCCCACGTTATTCTGTACTCCCCTGATGGATTCTCTTGGCATAGTTTGGTTTCTATCCCTGCTAGTCCTCCTAGATCTATGACAGGAATGGCCATGGCTATAGCCAGCACATCTTCCTCCAGCAGCACAGTCTAGGTTGACACCAGCAGAGGGACAAACAAACAGCAGCAACCCTGCACACCATGGTGAAATGCCATGCCTAGCTCTAACAAGACAACACCTTTGCTTCACCACTCAAGGACCAAGCACTGGGGTGTTGTTCTTATTTAGGACTCCTAGCAGGAAGGGGCCAAACATCATCCCATCCTGTCCCGTCCCCCCCACCACCCCACCCCCAATTTCAGGCTGCCTTGGATACAGCAAGTGGGAGCTCTTCACCATGGCTAACTTTGTGATCTACATCCCCTAAACTGACCCCATTGCCAGAATGGTCCCTGTGTAGCCCTGCCCCTTTAGTACAGGCACCGGGGTGGGGGATAGCAGCTGGGTGAGCTGGATAAGCTAGATCAAACCTACAGCATTCACACTCCCACCACAGCTGCACACACCCACCCCTGCCCCTGGGCCCCTGCAGCCAAACACGCCTGTTGGTTCCTGGCTTCCTGCCTGGAGCAGGCCCCCTCCCCTCGTCTCCCCAAGGTGGCCAAACACTGCTACAAGTGACCAACATAAAATGAGATCAAGCCAAGAGGGTAGGAAATTTACTCCCTGAAGAACAAGCAGCACCAATCCTCAGGAAAGGAGTGGAGACTTCTCATGGGAACAGACTAGATCCAGGATGCATAGGGAACCACTAAACTAGAGTAGAGTGCAGGTGGAGAGGGTGGAGATAGTGGGTACCTGGGATACAGGGGGTGGAGCAGAGGATGCTCAGGGCCACAGGTACTGGGGCAAGCAGGGAGCAGGCAGCCAGGCCCCAGACACGGGTGAACAGATAACTACACCAGAAGGAGCCCACCTTGCACCTCAATTAGCCTAGAATGTCCACGGATTTAGTGGAGGCCGAACACCTCCCATAACTGGAGAAATCTAACTGGATTAGAGAGACAGCACTGCACAAATGTCTCTAAATGGCTAGGAATTAATTGGATCCAGTCTAGTAATCGGATTGTTGGGCTGTAATGGCCCCGCCTGCTCCACACAGCCGCTCCCCTGCTTCCTCCCTCCCTTCCCCCTCCCCTCTGGGGAATGGGGCAGCAGAGCCACTCTAAAGCCTGTAGCAAGGTCCCCTCCCTCGCCCCAGAGTCAAAGCCTCCCTGTGTGAAGGGGAGGGCGGTGGCAGCCACACGACATTCTGGTGTGGGGGACTGGGCCGTGAGAAAGCAGCCATCCGACTCCCCGCCTGGCTCTATCGGGCCTCACTCTATTCCCGGGCACAGCTGGGAGCTGCAGATATCTGGGCAGCCCTCGCAGATTTAATGAGAGCAGGGCTGTGCGCTGCCGAGAGCAGGGCTGTGCGCTGCCGAGAGCGGACACACCCTGCCTCCAACAAGTCCACACCTCCTACAGGAATTTCCTACCAGTGCAGCTTCTCCCTCCACCCCAAGCAAAACCCCTCCTTTGCAGCCTGCCAAGGGATGCTTGCCACAGGCATTCTCTATCTGCCCTTTAAAAAGGGGGACAAGCAGCCTGTCATGTCAACAGCCACTCTCACCACTGCCGATCCAGACCATATAGAGCCAGATCCTCAGCAGCAGTAAAATCAGTGTTGCTCCACTGGCATGAACACCAATTTAGAGCTGACAGTTGCTTAGACCATAATATCCTACCACGCATGGTATAAAAACTATGGCCCTCCAGACTCAGTCTGTTTCAAGAGAGTTAAGGAGCAGAGGTCAAAGCCTGCTCTCAGTGACTCTGGCTTTGTGCATTTGTGTAGAGAAAAATTTGGTGCTGTACTTTTGTATTTCAAAACAAAATCCTTATGTCTGGTGTTTCCACCCCCCTAGCTTATAGCAGCCAAGAAGTCCATTTTCCAGGCCACTGCATAAACTGTTTACTTCTTGCTTTTCCAGGCCAGGACAATGAAAATAAGCTAGCTAGTTCCATTTGTTCCCATGCACTGTGGCACCGAGGTTACCATACTGTGCTAAGGAAGTAGGTAGTGAATTTTTTTAAGAACAAAAAAGTCAGAGATATTTCCAATGGGAATTTGCATCCACCAATGTTACTATGCTTACATGTGGGAAGCACTTACCCTGGACACCAAATAACTGAAAAAACAAATGGCCAGCCCTTGGCTTCTTGAAGCCCACCAAGAAAAGCAAGGATCCCAAGCACATTTTGTTGAATAAGCCCCACTGAAGTTTTAGAGTTGTGGGCCGGGGTACGTAATTCAGGGCCATTAGCACCAAGACATGGTCTAAAGTATTGATTTAGAAGGTACAAGCCACTACGTGCAAAGAGCCTAAAACATTATCTCTCTCTCTCTCTCTCTCTCTCTATATAGAGAGAGAGAGAGAGAGAGAGAGAGAGAGAGAGAGAGAGAGATTATGCTATGCGCCTTTAAATGCACCTTCAGCATGTATTAAAAGTACAACCTGTTTAAAATCATCCAGCTTTGTCCACTCTAGGATCAACACAGCTTGGTTGGCACCATCCTCGTTGCTTGCCTGTACTGGCAGACATTCATAGTGTTCAATACATCAGTCTGAAAGGGCTAGCCTACAGAGAGAAACAGACTGGAGTAGCTATTCCAAAATAAGTTGTTCCAACTCCAGAACAGCTTTCTACTTAAACATTATTCCCAGTTAAAAGACAGTTAATACCAGAAAGACAAACATCTTTCCAAAGCAGAGTAGTTCTTTCCAATTCAAATTACCTGAACTCTGGAGCATGCACTGTCCACACAGAAAACTATTCTGGAATGTTTTGTTCCAGGATCTCTCTTCTGGTCACTTTCCCCAGACAGACACCGCCATGCAATGGCTCATATCTGCAAGAAGTTTGCTCAAACACTGAGAGTAGAACAGACCTACGTGGTAATCAAAACATTTTATGATCTGTTCAGTCAGCACCACTCAGTAAGATCCTGTTCCCCATTAAAAGCACTGCTCTTCAGTTTCTCTTCTTTTCCCGTCCTCTTTCTTTTTCTTCCTTTCCCATCTTTCAACCCCTCTTCTTCCTGCTGCATTAACCTTCCTGGGACCAACTCCCAATTCTCATCTCCTCTTCTTTCACGTTCCCAGCACCTACTCCCTCCATTACTAAAAAGCACCCACATTTAAATAATTAATGATAGTACTAGAGGTGCATCACTGGACTCCAAAGCTAACATCCTAAATAAGGTGGTGGATGCAGAGGAACTCTCTCATGTCTAGGTTGCTTCTTCAGGTTGCCTGCAGACATCGCTGCATGATTCTATGCTGTGTTTCACACATGTGGAATACTTCTTTGCGACTACAAAGCCTAGAAACTTTAAAAGATTTCAACTAGCTGAAAAAGCCACATAGACCACACAAATTTGGAAACTCCTAATGGGAAGGAATCTGTTCACCCAGCACAGAAATGCAGCCATCTCTGGAGTAGCTATTTAATAACTCACAGCAACTCTGCACAACAGATCTGTAAAGGAAATGAAGAACAATGCTAAACCCTTCCTGCTGTTTCAACTGGATACAATTCAGCAGACTGCAATGCAGGCCATAGAACAGTTCTAACCCTACTGCACATGAAGAAATAACATGTACCCATCACTCTCATACCTTCATCCCCTCCAAGATCATCATCTGTGCCCATGTAGGAATTCTGTAACCAAGCAAAGCTCAGGGCTCCAGAGCACTGTGGAAATGGACACTGCACAAAGCTTCCTTTTAACCCACTTGTTCCTTTGGCCCCATAGCACACACATTGAAGTACTGAGGGATGGGCTGGCACCTTGCCAAAAGCCTGTGGGATGCACCTACATTTACATAGACTTTTAAGCCGAGCTTCCCGCACAAAGAACAACACCACTTTGAGGGTTGCAGGGCAGCAGCATCTATGGATTAAGGGGCAATGGTGTTCTGGAGTTGGGCTCTTACACAGTGTGTACACTATGGCAAAAGAAGGGGCTGGTAGAAGCAGTGAGTGGGCCAGAGGAGGATGGTTTTAACCAAAACTCATTAAGTGGCCCTCCAGCCAAAATAATTGCCTGCCCCTGGAATACAAAGACAAGTTAGGGTGCTATACCTTGCAGCTGTTTGACTGGCTTGGCTGTAGGGAATCATAAAAAAATAAGGGTTGGAAGGGACCTCAGGAGGTCATCTAGTCCAGCCTCCTGCTCAAAGCAGGACCATCCCCAACAACATCATCCCAGCCAAGGCTTTGTCAAGCTGGGCCTTAAAAACCTCCATGGATAGAGATTCTGTCACCTCTTTAGGAACCCGTTTCAGTGCTTCACCACCCTCCTAGTGAAGAAAGTTGTTCCTAATTATTAACCTAAACTTCTCTTGCTGCAATTTGAGACCGCTGCTCCTTGTTCTGTCCCCTGCCACCACTGACAACAGTCTAGCTCCATTCTCTTTGGAAACACCCCTCAGGTAGTTGAAGGCTGCTATCAAATCCCCCTTTCAGTCTTCTCCTCTGCAGACTAAATAAACCCAGTTGCCTCAGCCTCTCCTGAGAAGTCACATGGCCCAGCCTCCTAACCATGTTTGTCGCTCTCTGCTGGACTCTCTCCAACTTGTCCACATCCTTCCTGTAGCGGGGAGCCCAAAACTGGACACAGTACTGCAGATGTGGCCTCACCTGTGCAGAACAGAGAGGAATAATTACTTCTCTCAATCTTGTGGCAATGCTCCTTCTAATACAGTCTAGTATGCCGTTAGCCTTCTTGGCAACAAGGGCACACTGCTGGCTCATATTCAGCTTATTGTCCACTGTAACCCCCAGGTGCTTTCCTGCAGAGCTGCTGCTTAACCAGTTGGTCCCAAGCCTGTAGCAGTGCATGGGATTCTTCCATCCTAAGTGCAGAACTTTTCACTTTTCCTTGCTGAACCTCCAACTTGTCTAGGTCACTCTGAATCCTAGCCCTACCCCCCAGCACATCTACTAATCCCCCGCCCCCCCCCCAAGCTTGGTGTCATCCGTGAACTTTCTGAGGGTGTAATATATCCCATCTTCCAGATTGTTAATAAAGATAATGAACAAAACAGGCCCTAGGACTGACCCCTGGGGCACTCCACTTGATACCGGCTGCCAAACAGACATCAAGCCATTGATCACTACCCACAGAGCCTGACAATCCAGCCAGCTCTCTAGTCACCTTACAGTCCATTCATCCAACCCATATTTCCTTCTTAGCTTGCTTGCAACAATGCTTTAGGAGACTGAAGTGATGCTGACTGGTCTGTAGTTCCCTGAATCCTCCTTCTTCCCTTTCTTAAAGATGGGCACTATATTGGCTCTCTTCCAATTGTCCAGGACCTCCCACGATCCTCACGAGTTTTCAAAAATAATGGCCAGCGGCTCTGCAATTACATCAGTTTAGCACCCTCAGATGCACTGCATCTGGCCCCATAGACTTGTATAAGTTTGGCTTTTCTAAATAGTCCCTAACCGGTTCTTTCACCACTGAGGGCTGCTCGCCTTCTCCCAAAACTGTGCTGCCTGGTTCAGTAATCTGGGAGCTGAACTTGCCTGTGAAGACTGAAGTGAAAAAGGCATTGAGTACAGGTTTTCCTTGCCAACCATGATTTTGAGTATCCACGCTCCGGGGGTGGGGGGGTGGGGGGCATGTACAGTCGGAACATACCCTCCATGGTCCCCCTGGACCTGCTCGTGTCTCTCACTCCCCTCCCCCAAAGCCCTGCTGGTGCCCCTCACCCTCCACCCACAGCCCCTGCTCCTCCAGCCCTGCTGGTTTTGCCAGCCATGGTTTTGCCAACCACATCCTTTCTGCAGTGGGGCGCCCAAACTGAACACAGTACTCCAGATGTGGCCTCACCAGTGCTGAATAGAGGGGAATAATCACTTCCCTTGACCTACCAGCAACACATGTACCAATGCAGCCCATTATGCTGTTCACCTTCTTGGCAACAAGGGCACACTGCTGGCTCATATTCAGCTTACTGTCCACTGTAACCCCCAGGTCCTTTTCTGCTGAGCTTCTGCCCAGCCAGTCAGCCCCCAGCCTGTACTTGTGCATGGGATTGTTCCGTGCTAATTGCAGGGCTTTGCACTTGTCCTTGTTGAACTTCATGAGATTCCTTTTGACCCAACCCTGCAATTTGTCTGCATCACCTCTGAATCCTACCCCTACGCTCCAGCGTATCTACTCCCCCCTGTCTTGGTGTCATCTGCAAACTTGCTGAGGGTGCACTCTGTGCCATCTTCCAGATTGTTGATTAAGACATTGAACAAAACCGGCCCCAGGACCAACTCCTGGGGCACTCCACTTGATACTAGCTGGCAACTAGACATCGAACCATTGATTACTACTCCTGAGCCCAATGCTCCAGTCAGTTCTCTCTCCACCTTACAGTCCATTCGTCCAGACCATACTTTCTTAGCTTGCCTGCAAGAATGTTGTAGGAGACCATATCAAAAGCCTTGCTAAAAATCAAGTTACACCACATCCACCAGTCTCCCCGCATCCACAAAGCCAGTCACCTCATCATAGAAGGAAATCAGGTTGGTCAGGCACAACTTGCCCCTGGTGAATCCATGCTGACTTGTTTCTGATCACCACCTCCTCCTCCAAATGCTTAGAAATTGATTCCTTGAGGATCTGCTCTATGGTTTTTCCAGGGACTGAGGTGAGGCTGACCAGTCTATAGTTCCCTAGATCCTCCTTCTTCCCTTTCTTAAATATGGGCACTATTTTTGCCCTTTTCCAATCATCCAGGGCCTTTCCTGATGGCCATGAGTTTTCAAAGATAATGGCTAATGGCTCTGCAATCACATCAGTCAACTCCCTGAGCACCCCCAGGTGCATCTGATCTGACCCCATGGACTTGTACACTTCCAGTTTTCACCACTGAGGACTGCTCACCTCCTCCCCAAATGCCTGCTTCAGCAGTCTGGGAGCTGACCTTGCCTGTGAAGACTAAGGCAAAAAAGGCAATGAGCACTTCAGCTTTTTCTATATCCTGTGTCACAAGGTTGCCTCCCCCATTCAATAAGGGACCCACACTTTCACTGATCCTCCTCTTGCTACCAACATACTTCCAGAAACCATTCTTCTTACCCTTCACATCCCTTACTAGCTGCAACTCCAGTTGCACTTTGGCCTTCCTGACTTCACCCCTGCATGCCTGCACAATGCTTTCATATTCTTCCCTAGTCATCTGTCCGAGTTTCCACTTCTTATAAGCTTCCTTTTTGTGATTTAGTTTACTGAAGAGGTCCCTGCTAAGCCAAGCTGGTCTTCTGCCATACTTGCTAGTCTTCCTGCACATCGGGATGGTTTGTTCCTGCACTCTCAGTAAGGCAGGAATCCCTACATGCCCGAGCAATATTCTTACATCCCTCCCTAGTCATCTGTCCAAGCTTCCACTTCTTGTAAGCTTTTTGTGTTTAAGCTCACTGAAGAGTTGTCTGCTAAACCAAGCTGGTTGCCTACCATATTTACTACTCTTCCTGCACACTGGGATGGTTTGCTCCTGTGCTCTCTGTAAGATTTCTTTAAAATACAAATGGTTTTAGTAAGAACGTGTATGGGATGGCTGGGTAGGGCGATTCTGCCTCAGGCAGGGGGCTGGACTAGATGACCTCCAGAAGTCCGTTTCAGCCCTACTTTGCCGTGACTCTATGTAACGACCTCCCCGCCATGCCAGTGCATTGCTGTGCCCCTAAGGGGGTTCCAGCCCTGGGGAAGGAGCCTCCATTGACTGTGTTAAAAACCACAGCTCTGTTACCAAAGCCGCAGTAGGTACAAATATGTGGCCCAGGCACTGTTAGGGAGGGGGGCAGAGACCCAAGACTAATGAGAGGGTCACACCAAGCCTGTATTTCTACCCAGTTAAGCTTTGCAAATACCAACCCATGGCTGTGACTGTTCCACCCCAGGCAGCCTCCCAGTGCCCTGCTCCATCTCCAAGTGACCTGCTGGATCAAGCTGCCACCCCCCACATGCTTCTGTTGTACACCATGCTGCTTCACTACATGCATTACTCCCCTATGGATCAACCTGTCAGGCCTGTCCACCTTGCCTCACCACCAGGCCTCATTCTTCTCAGTGCTCTAAGCCTCCTTTCCCTCTGGGACCCTGCCCCTAACCACCTCCCCACACTCTGAGAAAGACTAAAAATTCCTCAAGGACAAGCACCTGCCACGGGGAATGCATCCAGGGACAGAGGCAGGCCAAGTCTCAGGGGGGGAAAAGGGAAACAGCCCTCCACCTTTGGTTTGGTGCTGCTGTGCTTTCCTGATGGCCTGTCTCATACACATCAAAAGAGGAGAGAAAGCAATCACACCACGTAGGCACGGTGCTCCAGACTGCCAGCTAGCAGTGAAGGAATGAGAGTCACTCACTGGCAGTTAAGGAAGGAGAGTCTTCATATGGGGGTTTTAATATGGGGATGCAGCAGGGAGGTGCTCCCCATAATCCACAACAGCCACCTGCAGAGCAGTAATATCTTGTGGCGCTGAGGGAGAATTACAGTAGGAAACACTAAAAATTAGAGCTGGGGAAATCCTGGGTCATTCAGTTTGGCATTTCCATATTATCTAAATGCCCCCTCAACAGGTCCCATTCCAGAAATAATCTTTATTTTTTATTTATTTTTTTAATTTTCTGTATTCCAAGCCAAATGAGCCAAAACAAATTCCAAACCTGAGAGTCAGTCCAGAACCATAAGTGGCCCTACTACCAGCAAACATCCTCCACCCCCATCTGGGGCTTCAGACGTTTCCAAAACCTTTGGCAAGCATCCTACTAGCAGGCCCAAGCCCAGAGGCTTGGGGTTTGGATGCCCCCAAGTTTTGCTTGCCCTCAGCCATAAGGCCCCAGGGGCAAGCCAGGGAGGAGTTTCCTATTTCCATAAAGTGAGCTTAAAGCCAAGACCTTCCCACTCCAGCAGCTAAGTGGGAGGTTTACTATACATTATCTTGGCAGGTACTATCCCCGTGCCAGGACAGCAGTCCTTCCCGGTGCGGCTAGGAAGACCGCCTCTGTGGTCACGGTGTTTCGCTTGCCAGGTAAACATAGACTATGCTTGATCTGAGCCTTCAAGAGGCCGAGAAGCGATGATTTCTGGTCCCATTCCAGAAATCATCTTTTTTCTTTTTTTAATATAATTTGTATCCAAGGCCAAATTAGCCAAAACTAATTACAAATCCAAGAGTCCAGAACCATAAGTAGCCCTACTACTGGCAAAAATTCTCTATCTGCACCTGGGGCTTCAAATGTTCCCAAAACCTTTGGCAGGCATCCTACTTGCAGACCCAAGCCCAGATACTTGGGGTTCAGATGCCCCCAAGTTTTGCTTGACCTTAGCCATAAGGCCCTCAGAGCAAGCAACAGAGGAGACTCTCATTTCCATACACTGGGCAGCAGCCGCTGCACCTCGGCAGGTACTGAACCATGCCAGAAGAGCAGTTCTCCTGCGATGCAGTTGAGGAAAACTGCCTTCTTGGACACAGATACGTAGTATTTCCCCTGCCACGTTAAGAAGCCACTATGCTTGCCCTGAGCCTTCAAGAAGCCATCTGAGCTAGAAATTATCAATCCCCTGAGATCCAGGACCCCACAGCAAACCCTGCTCTGTGCCCCAGACAGTACTACAGGGCCTGCCAGAGGCGGTGAGCATTGGAGTTGCCCGAATCCTCCGCTCCGATTTTGCTCTTAACAGTGTCATTTTAACTACATTCTTTTTATAGCTGCTCCAGCAGGCTTGCAGTCAGGCAGGCAGAAGGAGCCCGGAGGCAGGGCTGGGTGTTGGTGTCAAGGCAGCACTGGCTGAACCCATCTGCTTACAGGCCACTCCACCCAGCCACCGCCCACCTGCAACAGCACCAGCCCTGCCCAGCAGATTACAGTAGAGCTGGGTGATTTAACTTGAAACTCCTGTCATTTCCCCTTACACCTTAGGCCTTTAAGTGCAGGCATCTCACACACACGTGCTCCTCCACCCCTTTGGGACACACCCAGGGGTCTCTACAGCTCTGAGTTTCCTCTCAATGCAGCTGGGCAGGGACTGCCTCATTGGATCCTCACTAAGAGGATGAAGGCAACATGGCCTATGGCCACACATACCCCTGGGCTGCTGCTGTTTGGGGTGAGAAGGTCCAGAGGGAAAGAAGTGCATGGAGAAGAGGTAAGCGTCCTGAAGCCCAGACTGCCCTTTGCCTGCCTTGTGCTATGTGTGAGGAAGGAGGCAGTGGCAATCCTGGTTAACTGGGCAACTCAGCTTAATGTAAGGTGAGCCACTCAGCCCCTGGGGTAGAAGAGGCACCAGGAGCAATGCATGATTCACATGACAGCATTCCCCCAAACCCTGCCCCCTAGGGCAGTATGGGCCCCATTCCCAAACCCCTCCCTCTCCTCCACTTTCAGTGAGATCTTACCCACTACCATGTCATGCACAAGCAGCCTCCCAGCCTGCTCTCAAGATCTACACAATGCCCTGGGTCCATACTGTACCCAGCCTGGGTCCTGGCTTTGTTGTCAAAAAAGCACCACCAAAGTAAAGCACAGCTTGAGCTTACTCTCCAGACTTTGCTCCATAGGGCCCTCTAACAAGACTGCTCAGCCTACACCACAGATCCACTCTCCCCCATAACCCAGGGTATGGGTAGGCAGGAAGAATTAGAATGCATTTAAACCCCATCCTGGCAGAGGTCATACATGCTAACAGACTGGGAATCATACAGTACAATCCAGCATCACCCACTCAGTGGGGTATAAAGCAGAGCCATCCCTTCAACTGTGAAGATTTCAGTTTAGACCAGCAATTCTTAACCAGGGTGCCACGGGGTGCCTTGCAAGGGTGTCACACAAGGTTAACACTGTATGGTGTACAAATGTGATTCACAGGTTATACCCAGAGCTTTCAATAGGAATCCTTGGTGTCAAAAACACTGACCTGCTCTGGGCTTTCCAAGTTCTTTGACACAGAATTGCTCTATTATTTGGTTGTAGTAAAAAAATGAGCAGAAGCTCAGAACTGGCATTTTCTGAGGGGAACCCTTGAGTCTATCAAGGGGTGCCTCCAGTTTAAAAAGGTTAAGAACCTCTTGTTTAGACATTGCCTTCCAGGCCTACATCAATACCACAGTACTGTGCTAACACAGACATATAGAACCCAGATATCAAGGTACTCATGAGTGCAGGGGAGGCCCCAGCCAATTCCACTACAATAATGCCCATTCTTTCCCCTTCCTATCCAGCACCTCAAAGGGCTGCATGGACATTGATTCAGCCCTCCAAACCCCTCTGAGGTAGAAAGCACTGTTGTGTCCATCTACACAGAGGGGAAACTAAGGCATGGAGAAAGTCATACAGCAGCACCAGGAATAGAATCCAGATATCCAGATCCCCATCCTGTCTTTGATCACCTAACCCCCAACCCCCCACAACCCAGCTGCCCTCTCCTTACATGCTAGAGCTTCTCTGTACCACTGCCCCGGGAGAGCTGAAGCCCTTCCAAGGGAGGGGTGCAGCCATGCAAGTAGAGGCACATGCAGCTAACTCAAGCAAGAGTTAGGCGTGGGGTGTGGAGCAGCCCCGCCCTGGGGACACACCAAGCTCTCAACCTTTCCATAACCCTGCACAGGAGGCTGCCAGCAGTGGAAAAACACATTGAGCCACTTCCCAAGCCAGCCCTGCCTCTGCATGCTGGGCCTTGCAACAGGGTCACACATGGCACAAGGCTGCTTGCAGAGCCACAGCCCTCAAATGGGTGCCTGCAGTCAAGAAAGAGAGGCAGGAGGAACTACAATGCAGACCATATGAAAGACAGACCTATCAAGGATCAGAAGGAAGCTCCAGGTTTAGATGAGCAGGCAAGGTTCTTTGAGTAGATGTGATCTCTTTTATTAGACCAGCTGAGTAGTTGGATAAAGTTCTTAGAAAGCTTTCGGGTGCAGTCACCCTTCTTCAGGCATAGGGAGTTCCTGATGGTCTTTCCTTGGAGTCTCAGACCATCAGAGACTCCCTATGCCTGAAGAAGGGTGACTGCACCCAAAAACTTGGTAAGAACTTTTTTCCAACTACTTAGTTTGTCTAATAAAAGAGATCACATCTATTCAAAAAACCTTGCCTGCCTATGTCCTTAGACCAACACGGCTACAACCAAAAACCCAGCAACAGGGTTTAGATGAGGCATTTTAGAGGGAACTTGCCTTCTGCTTCTTTTTGAAGAAAGGAAATGTTTCTATTTAAAATTCTGGCCCCTGCAAATCACAGCAGTGGCTGGAGATTTAATGAAGAAATCCCATAAGATTCACAACAACCTGAGCTGAGCAGCAAAGCAGAGGTTGTTAACTGCACGGCCCCTAATTGTGCAAACATCCATTTAAATCCAACAGCTAATGAGCGGAGTGGAGAAAGAAAGCATTTGTTAAAAATAAAACTGACACCTCTGCCTTTTCAATCGATGAACAGGTGGAAGCATGCAAGTGACATCCTAATGGACTTTCTCAAAAAATCCAACAGCAAAACCAGAGACCAGGGAGGCTGAGATTCCTGAGGCTGCTAAAGTGAAAAGGGCAAGACAGACACCCCGATCTGTCAAGTCTTTGTTAAACATTGCTGGGGGGACTCTACCTCTACTCTCCCCAGAATCCTTTGCAGCTTCACTTTGCTTCCCATCTCTTCTCTTCCAATAAGCCAAATACACCTGCTGCACATGCAGGGTTTGTGCCACCAGGGGGAGATGCAAACTCCAGAAACAATAGATTTGTTCAACATTGAGCAGCTCCAGCACAAAAAGGAAAAACGTCATGTTAAGCAGCAAGGAAAGTTTCTGTTCCAGGACTTATCACCAAGCAAGGACAGGCTCTACCCAGCCAGATTCCTTCTCCCCTTGCCCTTCCATAGGAGAATGGAGGGTGGAAGGGAGGGGGCATTATCTTATCCAGCAAGGTAGCAGGGACTTACCTACTGATCTGTGCTGCAACCTTATTTACTAGCTGGCATATCCCTGGCTGGGGGAGGGGGAGAGACGGATGAAGCCACACAGCACAGGCCTGTGATGCTGCTACCACAAGACATGATGCCCATTGTCTCCATCACAGATGCCTGGGGTATCCTCGAGATCCTGTCTATTCTCCCTGGTTGGATCTCTTCCAACAGAGAAGCTTCCCCCACCCCTGGTGCCTGCTCTTCATTAGCCAGACTGGGACACTTAGTGCCCCCACAGGAGACCCCTCAACCTCTAACAGATCAGAAGAATGTCCCTACCAAGTACGAGGAGTTAAACCCTCACCTGACCCTGTGACACAGGTGTGGCAGGAGCCACTAGCTAAAACCTGCTCTTTTTCTCCCCCAACACTGGCAACACATCCAGCTCGTCAGGAGGGTGACTTCTCTGGCTCTCCAGATATCCCAGAGGCTCTGCACCTTGATCACTTTCCAGGCTGTGGGCCAGTTTAGAGAGGGTGCAGGTCATCCTGGTGGCCCCTAGATATCAAGGATCTGAGAGCAATCGGCGCTTTACAGCGAAATATAGCACCCACTGGTGCTTTTCCAGGTCACCAGCAAGTCAGAGGCCAAAGCATCCAGGTTCTCTCTTGGACAAGTGCCATATGCCCCTGTGGCACCTCAGCAGGGTAAGACTATCACTAGGGCAGAACAGGGGGTGTCCAGCCACAACAGGGAGGCATTTGTCACAGTGTCTCTATGGCTTGAGGTCACACAGTTGGCAGCTCTAAGTGCCTGAGGGGGGTGGGGTGTGCAGGGACTGTGGGAAGAGGGAGGGCTGGGCGGGGGTCAGCCAGCGGGCAGGCGTGCCTGTTCCAGGCTGCCAGCTGCTCCCTGGTCTGCTCCCACCCTTTACATGCCTCACTCATACAGGGCTAGGCTGTGCAGTAGAGAACTCCCAGCCTCCAAGTCATTATCCCTTTGCTACAAATGGGGAAACCGAGGCATACGGTTATCCAAGGTCACACCACAGTCAGTGACAGAGCAGGGGGCATAGAACTCAAGACAGATGCACCCTCCTACAAACCAGACAAGACCCCATGTCACCTGACTACCCACTAGACCACCCCCTGTTCTCAGGCAGCAATAAGGTCAGGGGCCCTGACACCGGTTCTAATCCTTGAGCTAAATGCTTCCCCCAGAGCTGACCCTGAGGTTGAGGGTGCCAGTACCTAGGTCTCCCCACCACACCCAGGCCCTGCCACTGGCACAGCACAGAAGCTAGGACCTCTGCCCAAGCACCCCCACCCTGCACCAGGGGGGAGGGACCTTCACAACCAGGTATGTTACTGTGAAGCTTCCCACACCGGCAAAGCTGGGTGAATACAACTGATATACTGAGAACATGCATGGGTGACAAGGGCCATGTGTGTAACTGCGGTAGGTGCAAGGGAAGAGACATGGCCAAGACAAAAGAAGTTTAAAGGGAGAACAGAGTCACATAGCCCAGATGCTATCAGTGGGAGGTGCAGGCTAAGGACAAAGAGCCCCATTGGGTCTCAGAAGGAAGGGGAGTGGTGGCCACAGCAGGGAGCTCCCAACAGTTACACAGGCCACATAAAATACCCAGGCTCTAGCTCCATGCCAGCTATCTCTGGGCACTAAGCAGCATCAGAGCTATGAACCTGGGGATCCTTCTTCCTCCTTCCCTCAGAAGCCTGGTTCAGACACCTCCTCTGTCAACCCCAGCTTTGCTCTCATGGAAGCAAACCCCAGCTTTGCTTCTCTGTCAACCTCTGCTTTGCTCTCATGGAAAAATCCCTCCAACAGCACTGGACCTGCTACACAGATTGTCTCTCCCTTTGTGTCCACAAGGAAAGCAGGCTGAGCATGCATGTACACACACGCACATGCATACTCATGCGCACATGGGCTACAAGGGTTAAAGGTCAGCACTGAGAAGGCCAGACTTGCTTCCACCCCATCCCACCCCCACACACGGGTCAATAATTCCTGCAAGGAGAACTGGGCAGGCTCCGGGGCAGCTAAGGTGCTCAAAGCTGCCTCTATTTTAGAACTGGGTGAACTAGATGGTCTTGGAAGAGAGGCTAAGCAGAGCCCAGCTTGGCATGGCAGGGGCAGGGCAGGGCAGGGCAGGGCAGGGCTAGGTTCCCCCCAGCCCAAGCTCTGCTAATGCCTCTTACTCCTGAACTACAGCCCCACCCTCCCAGTCCTGGACTCTCCCCTTGGCTCTGTCAATGCCCCTCACTCCTTCCCCACAGTTCCCCTACTCCATCCCTAGGTGGCTCAGGGTTATTTCGGGACATGAACCTTCTACCAAAAAAAAATGCATCCCATAATGTGCGATGCCTGAGCTCTGATCCAGTTCCTAGACCAGGTCCCAAAAGGCCAATGGGTTCTGTAGGGCCAGGAACATTGAGCCATACAGTCCCCTAGGATCCTTGTGGACCGCTGCAATATAGGCTCTGGCCAGCTGGAAAGTGGTAGGGACTACCAAGTCTTATCCCAGGCATGTAGAGAAAAGCAGAGGCAATGTGCCCTGATGTGGATTGCACCCATGCATTTACTTAGTCATGACTACAACCCTGCAGGTGTCTCCAAGACCATCTCTACCTTCCAAGAGAGCTCTTGGCAGATGGAGCTTAGGCCCCTTCTCTCCATCACCCCCAAAAGCTCTATTTCTGGGCAGCCTTGATCACTCCAGCACCCTTCCTTCTGTGCAGCCTGCTAACTACTCCAGGCTGCTGCCTTAATCCCCAGGTACCTGAACTGCACTAGCTCACGGGGGTGAGAATCTCACCAACATGACCATATGCGAGGTCACATTAATCTAGCCAGGGTGGTGGCCAGGACTCGGTAAAATGCTCAAAACTGTTCTATTGTAGCCACAGAGTTACAATCTGTTTCTGAAAAAGTGTCTGACAGACCTACCCCGAGCTCTCTGGTCACATGTGGACAGGAAAGGAAGTGAAACTGAGAGGAAAACCCAGTGGGGAACCCTCTAGGAGAGGAAGAGAGTGCACACTGCCTTGTGGGAATCAGCAGCCACAGCCCCATCTCACAGCAGCACTGCAGTCCAACTAGCACGACTGAGGCCAGGCCTTGAGCCCGAGGTGCAGTTCTGTTTTGGGACAGATGCAAAGCCTGGTATAGCTGCCATCCACCTCACCCCAGATCAGGCCCACACCTAACACCAAGTATCCTTCCTGCTCCTCTGTCCCTTAACCACCAACGTATCTGCCCAGAAAGGGTTAAGGAAGAAAAGCGAAAATATATGCACCTTGCCCAGCGCTGCTGCCTGGGTGCCAACACTGCACCAAGCAAAGGTCAACACTCCAGCAGCTCCCGCCTCCCCCCCTTCCCCCCCTCTGCAGCATGGCTGCAGTGAAGCATGGAGGCCCCAGCTGGGCATACAGCGCAAAGGCCAGGTATCCTAGTGCAGCAACAACACCGAACCCCAAGACTGCAGCCAGACCCCGCCATGCAGCGGAGCCTTCTCCAGCTCAGCTCCATGGGAGCAGAGCTCTAGATGATGACTCAGCCCTGCCTCCGGTCAACAACAGTCATCTTATTTTTCCACAGTCCCATTTACCATGGAGCACAGTGAGGACAGTTAGCATCAAGCCAAGCAAGGGACACTGTGGATGAAAGGTAGTTACACTGAGGTAATTCTATTATTACAGCCATTAAAGCAGCTATACTGATGCAAAGCCCCATTCACTTTGCCAGTGCAGGTCTTTACCCCATTTCAAGCAAGGATATAAAGAACTGATGCTCCACAAAGGTTCGTAAACCCAGCCCATCAGGGTAAGTCTAACACAACTGGCTCCAAGAATACTCAACATACTGGCTTTCTGTGGGGTTGATGGGAAGGCCTCCAGAGACTAGCAGTGCAGAGCTATCGCCCCTGCTCAGTGCATGGGCCCCTATTGAGTTCATTCTCTCAGCCTTAAAAAAACAGAGCTTCAAGCAACAGCATCACCTCCCAGTTCATCCCTGGGCATCCCAGTCCCCAAGAGACCACTGAGCAGAGCAGGCAGCTGACTGTGGGCAAGGGAAGGAGTCATACAGTACTGCAGACCTAGGGGACCGGCCCAGATGCCCCACAGTAGGACTTCAGATCCCAAGGCAGGGCCAAGAGACTGATCTAAGAGGCTACAGATATCCCCAGACCAGCAACCTCCGGCTGTGGGAGTCAGACTGGCACATGGAGCTGAGGGCATTTGTAAAATGCAGCTTCCAGTGAGAACTCTATAGATAAAAAGGAACAAGCCACCTGGTGCTCCACCCCCCTGTGCCAGCAGACTCCCCACCACTGTGTTCCCAGGCTCAGCAGCTCAGTCTGCCAGGGCCCTAGGCGCCAAGAAGCACCTGCTCCTGCTCATTATGAATGCC
>NW_005842931.1:200242-205932 GCF_000455745.1 Alligator sinensis
TGAATGCGGAGGAGGTTCCCCAGGGAGCCGCAGGCCTGTACAGACCTGGGGCTTTCAGATGTCAGGGTGGGTGCAGCGGGAAGCCAGGGAGGATGGTTGGGGAAGGGCCATCTACTTCTCCCTGGGCAAAGCCAGGTGCAGGAAAGCTGGCAACTCTACAGGCACAGGTATGTGCATGCCTGTGTGCATGGGCACACAGACAGGATCCATCATCTTATACCTCCCTTTCTCTGCCTGTTAGGCAAAGCCATCTCGTCTTCCCTTATTACAGGCTGCCTTTCTCAATCCTGCCAATTATGCCCAGTTCTGCATGCACAAACACGCTCCTTCAGCACTGCACTGGACCACCAGCCTTGCTACATGAGGTACCTGCAGCCATCTTGTCTTCACAATGCAGCAGGTCAAGGAAGAATGTAGTCCGAGACGCACCAACTTCTGGAACACCCACCTGTAGAGCCCCACACTGTCTGGCCACCTGCCACACCCAGAAACATGCCAGGCAAGGCCCATCTGCAGGCACCTGGGCCATCACGGGGTCACCTCAGAATACCCCAGTGAAGGCAGGGGAACTGAGACAGAGCAGGGCAAGGTGCTATGACCTTGAACAAGTCCATTAGAGCCTGCTAGTAACCTGGTGATCTGAGCCTAGAGCAGTGCTATATCCTACAGCAGGGGGGGATCATTCCAGTCCCAGTCCTCTGTTCTGATCATCAGACCTGGCTCACTGGGAGCTTGCCCAGAGATAGTTTCCCCTCTGTTCAGCCTCCTGCTGGTCCCACACAGGTCCCTACTGCACTAGCACACAGCCTTGGACACGCACGTTATACTGACCAACTTACGAAATGACAAGTCTCTGAGAAACAAAGATCTTTAATGGGGATCTCATCTGCTAGCAGCAGTGCATGAAAACTAGCCATAAAAGACCTTGAGCAGGCACCGGCCACATTCAGAAGGGAGGCAGGCAGGTACCAAAGCTCCCTTCTCTTCATGGCAGGTTAAATCAAACTAACAGATCATAGCTAGAGACAGGGGGGCAGCATCATGTGGAAGTCACACACCTCACTGAAAACCTCCCCCTACTCCCATCCCTCTGCCACTTAGCAGCCAGGCCTACAAACTTATCACCCCACCATCCTGAAATATTCATGCCTGAAAATGATCTGCTGGCCTCCATAGGGCAGCTGTGGTAGCAACTGCAGACATGCTGTGGGTCAAGGCAGAGTTGCAATGGGGCACTAGAACAGCAGAGCTGGCCAGGGTTGTGGGCAGAGGAAAGCTGGGACGGTGGAGGTGCACCAGCAGAGCTGTGCAGGGGACAGCAAGACATCAAGACAGCTCACTACATACATGTGGCTGCACAAGCAGCGTAGATTCAAATTTATTATGGGCTGATATTTCTAAAGGCTCCCCCTGTACTTTGCAAAAAGCATCTGGTAGCATATATGCAGAAGGCAAACCAAGTAGGGGAAGTAGAAGTGGAAAAGAGAGCACCCTACAGGTTTGGGAGGCAGATCCCTGCTCTCAGCTAGGCCAAGAACTCAGGTGTCCCAACCCAGACCACCCTTCCCTCTATCTGGCCAACTGCCCTACCCTATAAGACTTGACTCCGGGAACTCAGGAACACTGTTTGCAGCCTTAAGCACCAGGGGGAAACATCCCAGCTTCCTGCATGTCTCACTGTAAACCCGTTCACCTAACCTGGGCTGGAGTGGGAGGGGTATGCCTTGACCTGGTCTGCAATAGGACATACAGCAAGCTGAAGGAGAAGAGAAGCTTTCAATACAACTCAGCACAGCTGCTAACTGGATAATGGTTTTAGAAAATGCAATCAAGGAGAACAAAAATACAAATAAGCAGTTGCCAAAAGATTCTCCACTCAGCTCTGCCCAGAGTCCTGGGGACAGCGGGGTAAATATTGTTGCAGGAGAAAGCCCATGAGCGAAGGAAACCTTTTAATTAGCAACTGCCACAGGGCCAGAGATTCAGGAGAATATGGGAAGGGGGTGACCCAGAGGGGCTGGCAGAGAAGAATAGGGGGTCAGGATGTCTGGTTCCATTGCTCAACTTGGCAGCTGACTTCCTAGGTGGCTTTGGGAGAGTCACACTACTTCTTTGTGCCTCAGTTTCCCTTGTACAATGTGGCAATCTCCCCCCAACAACAGGGGGAGCTCTGGGGAAATCTGTCCCATAACAAAGACCCCTGAGTGGAGGCTGCTGGGGAAGTCCCAATGACCTCTGTTCCCTTTTAGAGGCACGACCAGCCTCACTGTGGTAATGAGCAGCCCCTAAAACATGCAGATCTTTCCTGTGTTCACTGCTTTCTCCATGCCATGGCCCTTGAAGCTTCCAGCATTTGATGTCTGCTGAGCTGAAGCAGATCACAGGTCCAGAGAGATTTATGAAGAGCGGAAAACATCAGGAAGAGAGACATACAATGGTTGGACCCTTCAGTCGTAAGGAGAGGCAAGAGGATCCCCCCTCCCATTCTGTTTTCAGACCACACTAAGCACAGGTTGGGGCCAGTGCAGAAGGGCAAGGCCCCAGCCTCAGCCCTGTTCAGACACAGGCACCACAGAAACTCAAGTACTGATGAACTTCCAAGTGGCAGAGATCCCTGGGCACAGGAAGAGGGTTTTAAAGGCCCAGCAGCAGCCATCTCTGCAGACACCGCCTGTTTCAGAGGGCCTCCAGCAGCCATGCCTGCTGCTTTAAGAGTGGGACCTGTTCTGCTTACAAGTCCAGCCCAAGAGCCTGCATCCCAGTGAGGTGCAGCCCCACCCAGCACAGGGAGGGAGGTGGCTGGCCTCAGACAGGCAGTCACAGAGATGCTGCAGTCGGAGTCCTCCTCGGGGCCCCCCCATCGCCTGCTTACAGCTGTGACCTTCCAAGCCTGTCACAAGAGTCTGCCTCCCGCTCCATGGGAAACTAACCCTACTCTTAAAGGCAGAGAATCCCACATGCTTCAGATCAGGTTAGTCCGGTGTGGAGGCGGGGTTGTAAGGTTTAATCCCAGTTTGCACCGGGGTCACAGGAGAAGGTCGCTCTGATCCCAAAGTGCCTGCAAGTTCACCTGCGGTGATGCACTGAACTGGAATCAGGCAGGACTCGGCCTCCTGCACTACCCTCCTGTGTCCCTACAGCACCTAGCATGGCACGGTCTCCAGGGCATTACTACAATACAAACTGTGTCACCTGAGCCCAAGTCAAATGCCAGAAGAAACAGATGATTTACAAGGTCCTGACATTCAGAATCCAGAGCTTTTCATGGCTCTGATGCCGGCCAAAGCCACTGGCAGCAACAGACAGCCACTGCCACCCCTGTATTATTCAGTGTCCCTTGAAACACAGAGAGGTGGGAAGAGATCTCAGCACAGCTTTTGGCAGGCAACGAAAAGCCCACACAACTGGCATGATCACTGGAGGAGACAGATGAGGTCCCAGAAACAAGCTCCCAACAAAAGCGGCTTCCCCCAGAGAAAGGTGGGGCAGGGGTTGGCAAGCACCGTGGGGCTGGTTCTGCACAGTGGCAATCTATCAAGTGGTGCCAAGGGGTTGGCAGAGCAGGGGTGCTTGGTTTATGTCCCCAACAGCCCTGCAGGCCAGGAGGTGAGACCATGCCACTTATTGCTGCTTTGTGCTGCATTTGCAGTTCACACACAGGATCCGACAGGAATTTCTGCAGCTCCAGAACAAACTGGGGCATGGGGCATGAGCAGCTCTGTCAGTGCTGATGTGGACAGGCTACCCAGAGGAATGGACATGGGCTGAGTCCTAGTTGTAACTCCAGACCAGGCAAACAAGATATTTTTCATGCGGAAGACAGCCAAATCAGTCTCAATAAAGGAAAACTAGACAGAGGGCCTGCAGGTCCTTCCTTCTTGGGCAGGAGTGGGAAGGAAGGGATTCTTCAGCAGGTCACTCAGTCCTTACCCCTCAGAAACCCCATACACAACCTGGGGGAAGCACAAGAGGTTGGAAGAAGGCTATTTCAGCCTATTCAGGACTCCCCGAGACACTGCACGCTGTGTTTGAGTGTTCCTGTGCCCTTGACCCCTCCCCTCAAGGCAAGGGTGGTGCGTTGTGGCAACCTACTAAGAAGGCAGTGGCTGCCATGCTGTGGATGGGAATCCCACAGAGGAGGACAGGCCCCACCTGCCAAGGCACATGATGCTGCAGAAGCACAAGCTGGGAAGGCCAGAGGGAGATGGGCAAAAAGGAATAGTCTCTGTTGTCACCCTAGGGGCCATGCCACACGCACCTGGGACAAGCCCCTCCTGGGTAATGGGCAAAGCAAAAGAGAATGGGATGTTGTAGCAAGCAGTTGCCCTACTTGGCGTGGAGCTGCCTCAGCAACCAGCAGGGGCAGGCTGCCCCAGAAGAAGAAGCGTGCTTGTTATCTGGGCAGTGAAATGGCTGGAAGAAGCTAAGCCAGCCCAGCCCAGCCCAGCAGGACACAGGGAGGAGTCTGCCACAAGGCAGAAGACTTCAGGCAGGAGGCCTGAGGAGATCCTGGAACACCCAAAAAAGGAAGGGGAGAGAGCACTGCTGAGCAAGACAAAGCAGCCAGGGCTGGGAAAGGGCAGAGCCAGCTAAGGCTGAAATGCAAGGAGAGAAGAGGCAGGAGCTTGCCTAGTTCAGTGATGGCTGAAATCTCCCGTCCCACACAGCCATTTCATACCCACTCCCCACTTAGACTCCGTAATGGGGCCCGAGGGTGGCAGTATTTTGGCCAGCAAAGCTCCCTGGGACTTTGAAGGAGCAATGCCTTCAGCCACCAAGCGTCCTGGAGAGAAGCAGGCAGCTGGCAGGCCGTAGCTTCCGCTCCCAGTGCGCAGAGCCAGGCTCTGGGGGCTGAGCGGGGGCGGGTACAAGATCCCCTCTCCTGCCAAACACACAGGAGCTGGATACAGAAAGTAAAATGACTCCTCAAGAAAGGACTGGGCAGATTTCTGCTCCCCCTGATCCAACCACTGGGTCCCCTCAGCTTCCTCTCCCCACCCCGTCCCCTCCAGTGCATGCGGAGAAAGAACACAATTTACAAATCAAGAAAGGGCAACTCGGAGGGTCAAGGACGCAGGAGCCAGACTCCCGGGTTCTAATTCCAGCCCCACCACCGACTTGTACAATCCCAGCACATCTCAGCTGCCCCCTCAGCAAAACTGGGATGCTACCCAGCCACAGGGCCTGGGATGCTAACTGCATTCCCACTAGCACAAGCATGAACACCCTGTATGGGGGAGGAAAGGTAAGAAGGGGCAGGGACAGGAGAAAGGAGTAGGAGTTGGGGTGACAAGAACCAAGATGATAGGGGTGAGGAAGGATGGAGCAGCAGAATCCCAGAACTGCAAACAGCTATTCTAGATACTATTCATGCTTCTTAAGCAGCATCATTGGTAGCTTAGGGATAGATGCCTTAGACATACCCCATAGGAAGTACAGAAGCAGATCATTAGACAGGGATATCCAGGGACCAAGGAGAAGGACCTTAACTGACACTGGTTAGTTGTTATTTTGTTGGTTAGTTCCCCAACATGGGTTCATCTTGGTCCCAGTGCTTAGATCAAAGAAGAGCACTTCAGAAATCAAGACACAAGTAAACAAATGCTGCTTTGTCTGATGTTAATCACTGAAGGAACCATGGACTAGACAGCCACCTGGACAAAGCTGGGGCCCCTACAACCTCTGCCGGC
>NW_005842931.1:205963-221479 GCF_000455745.1 Alligator sinensis
GGCCATCTGGCATCCCACCAGTCACCTCCACAGGTATGAGGAGCATCAGGCACGACAGAAACATGCCACATGGAAGGATCCTTGTGCGCACACAGGGCAGTTCCCATGTAATAAGGAGAGGATGCTAAGAAACATCCCCTGGCATGGAATCTATGTCTGCCATTGGACCAGAGCTCTGTTAATGCCCTAACTGACCTACCAAGGGTGCAGAGAAACTTTCATATCTGCCCAAAGTCTAGGGGCATAAGAGGAAACTGATGCCCTGGACTTGTCTTGACCAAGGCTTCAGCCAATGAGTTGTCAGCCAGGAGCTTCCCCCTACCTTGAGGTGCTCATCACAGCACCTTCTGTAGCCACCCAGATTCCCTGGCAAGCGCACACAGTTTATATCCTTGAACTAGGCCTGACCCTCCCATGGCTGCCAATGAATGACCCATGTCATTGTTTATTAAATTTCACACTGAATTAATACACCAAAAAGGGCAGCGTGCCCTTTGGACACATGAGTACTGGTGAAATTCAGCCACCTCTGGAACAAATATAGTGAGAAGAGGAAAAGGGAGGAAAAGATGAGCATTAAGAGCAAACCCTCTAAGCCGTTTACACACAGCACCACCTTCACTACAGGCTAACACACTCCAGTGTGGACTCTCACTAACATATACCTAGCTTGAAGAACCTTGTTTTTCTGTGGATTTCAAATCTCAGTTGCCTAACTGTTGCTGACCCCCCAAGGTATTCTGGGAACCCAGAAGAGTTTGAAGAGCCAGTCCCACCAAAATTAAATTCTCACAAAAACAAAATAAAAATTCAGATAAGACATAAATGATCCAACAGTACAAGGAAAGCATGTCAAGCCAATGATTAAAATCTTTTATTTCTCTAAATGAATGCACATTTTACAGTCAGGTTAACATTTGAGATTAATTAAATTTTAAATTATCTGAGTCCCAAAGTCTTTAAAAAAAACCTCTAACAGGTGGTCAGCCTGTTAGGTATACAGCTTTCTCATCTAGGTGTTTCATTATGTTTTAAAAAGAGCGCTTACTTATCTTGGGTCATGTCCAGATGGACAATTCAGCAAGAACCACAGTTCAAGGCTGAAGAGCAAATATTGCAAGGTGAACCCAGATTTTTATACTCTGCTGCCTGGCTCAATAATCAGAAAGCTTCCTAAATAAGGCCATTTTTTAAACAATGTTCCTAATAGGTTCTACTCTAATTAATATTCATATGTTTATTTTTAGTTCCTGTTTAAGCCAGATCTAGTTAGGACAAGATATAACTGACATAAAACAACTAAATGTATTCTGAGCAACCTGTAGTCTACTTCTTTTAACCCATCTTCTTCACCTCGACATTCTCTTACTTGCTTATTCCCTTTGCCTCTTCTCTTACTAAAACTGGTCAAGCAAATGCAAGCAAATGCTGTACCATATTGCCATCTATACTCTCATTGGACACTGCATGGAGCCAAACTCAGGGCTGTGGATTTCACCAGAAGCAAAATGTCTGATGCAACAGAAAGGGATGCATTATCCAAGTCCTCCTGGGGATCCACCCAAGAAGCCCCTTCTTAGTTCTTGCAACCCCCTCCCCACCCCTTAAAAGAGCTAGGAAGGAACACATGCACACACCCCAAAGACAGCATGGGAAGATCTAGGATTTTGAAAAGGGGGTGCAGATGACATGGCACATCGTCATATAACACATCTGTCTCCAATTAAAGAGAAACCAGAAGCTTTACTAACATGCTTGGGGTGGTGGGGCTAGCACTATACTATTTAATTTAATATCAAAGCAAAAACAAATATAACTATCAGAATGTGCACTCACTTGCTAGATTATATCTAAAGTGTTAAAAAACACAACAAACTAGGCAAAAAATAGTCGAAAGTTATTATGTCATTAGTCCTGCAATCAACAAAGTTAAATGTATACTTCTTACTCAGATTCATAAACCAAAACCAGCCTTTCTGAGTGGCTTGCCAATGCCTCTGATACTTCACTGTCAGTCATTTCTACACCCAAGTTAATACTACCACGCCTAAGTTAAGGTTTTTAGAAGCAGCAATCAAAGAGGGGTGCAACGGCACCACTGTACCCCTCCTGGATCTGCCCCTGAGCATGAGCAGCCCCCGAGCCCCTATGTGGGTTATGATATCATAACCCACAGAGGTGCAAAGTACTTTACACATCCTACACCCTGCATCATCCCTCAAGCATGGGGCAGCAAAGTCTTTATCCACAATCACCCTTCTGGTAGCGCTTGCCAGAACTCGGGTAGCTTTCTCAGTGTTCATGAAGATGGGTCACAAAAAAAAAAAAAGTCACCTGCTTTGACAACAGGAGGGTCAGGGAAATGACAATAACGTGTCCTACTATCAGAGGAATTATAGGCAGCTACAAATCATCACACACCCCTTGCAATCATGGGGGACCATTTTAAGCTCCGTGCCTTAATTTTCTCAAATTCCTGTTGAGCTCATGACTACTGGAAACAGATTTCCCAGCTCTTAGCCCCTCCCCCTCCCCAACCCCACACTCAAGTCAGAAATTCTCCGGAGGTAGCTTATGCAGCCTATATGATCCTGCCTCTCTACCCACTGGGTGCATCTACATATGCAATGAATTGTGACACAATAAATGAATATCACTCTGGAGTTTATTGCTCCTGGGTGCCGTGTCTGAACATGCTCCCAGGACCACAGCACACTGAGCCAGGCCAGGGCAGCCCCGGTTGGCAGGCTCAGGACCCAGCTCAATGTGCTGCGGAGGGGCTGGCTGGGGCACAAGGGTACTACAGTGCAGGGCTAGCTGGCAGGCAGCCCCCACACTGAAGCACCCATGTGCCCCAGCCAGCCCTGTCAGCCTCTATAAGTGCATCACTACAGAATAAAACATCCTGCCGCAGCTGCAGGACAGTACTTGTATTTACAAGCACTAACCTGGCCAGGAGTTGATTAGTTTACTCCATCCTAATAGCACTGCACATGTAGATGATGAGATGTTTACTGAGGAGCTAGTGAGGCAGCTCCACAGTAAAGGTCTCATGAAGATACACCCACAAGCATTATCCTCTCTAACAGCCACTCCCCTGTAGCAACACATCAATTTCCCACAACAAAGCTCCAAGTGGGATCCAGTATTGTCATTTCTCCTGCACTGACCTGGAAAGCACACAGATGAACCACAAAGCCAGCTTCTCTCCCCTAAACTCACCAGGGGTAAAACCACTCCCCAGGTGTTCCTGAGACTAGTGGGTGGGAGAAGAGAGTAGTTTGGTTCCTAAGAGACACCATCAGGATCCACTCACACCACAGTCATCGTTTCCCCCGCCCCAAATCCACAAGAGGGTAGGAGTGACAAGCTTCTGGCTGCATGGCCACAGTCAGCATAGGGCTTGTGCTGAACCAAAAGAAGGGCAAAATTAAGGCAAAATTAAAGCAGACTCCACTGGAATGGAGCCAGCTGCCTGTTCATCTCACATCTGGAGACCTCTTGACACCTCTGTCCATGGAATCAAAGAAGTAGAGTTGGAAGGGACCTCAAGAGGTCATCTAGTCCAACCCCCTGCCTGAGGCAGGATCATCCCTATCCAAACCATCCTATACAAATCCACTAACTTCTTAGCAAAACTACATAGTCAAACTTAACACAACACAAGACCTAATAGCCTCCTAACCTGCCACAAGTAAAGTAGAGAGACCACAGTGGCCAAAGTCCTGCTGCTACAAAATGTTAAAAATGCTCAAGAGATCCCAGAAAGAAGGCCATGCCCCCCGCCACTGCAGAGGAAGGCAAAAACCCACAGTCTGTACCAATCTGACCATGGGATAAAATTCCTTCCTGACCCTAAAAATATGGCAGTTGGTCTGACCCTAAGCAGAGGGGCAGGATACTCTAACCAGGAACCTCTGACTTTAAGTCCCAGCAAGCGCAATGACACATCCATCAAAATCCACAGCCTTGACTGCAGCCAACACCCAATGCCTCCGAGGACAGCTTAAAACAGAACAACAACAACAACAACAACAAAAAACCTGACACTTGTGGGGAATGAAATTCCCTCCTGGCCCCATGCAGCAACAAGTAAAATACAACCATCTGATCTCAAGACCTGTCAGAAAACACATCAATGAGCTGTCACTTGCACTGGCTCCATACACCAAATCTACTTCCAGCAAGCAGACTGTGGCCAGAAGTTGTAGGCCTGCTGTTGTGCCTTTCCACCTAACACTGCTGGGAAGGCAAGTAGGGGTGTAGGGTAGAGGTGAAGGGGCCAACAAAGAACTCCACACAAGAATATTCACTGCTCTCTGTGGCTTTGCTGAGGTGGATTGCGTGAAAAACTACCTGCCCTCCCAGTCAGAAATCCACAGAGACTTCTCCTCTCACTCCTGGAAATATGGACAGCCAGAGAAACATCAAACCATTGGTCAAACAAATCATGAACTTCCTGTTTCTGGCAGCTTCAGACAGAGACAATAAGATTTTGGATGGGAGAATAAAAGACCCTGAAGTTTTATAACAGGAATATGCCACCCCATGCTCTCCATTCCTGGAGCTTTGCTAAATTTAAGCCAAAACATGCATGAAATGTATTATTTAAAAAAAAAAAAGGGATAGTGTAAAAGCACTGTGTAGTTACAGAGCTTATCACCCTGAGGTGCTCAAATCACAGGTCCTCTTATGTCTCTTGCATTAAATGACCTTGGAAGGTCATCTCCTGCCAGTACAGGGACTAGGGGTGTTTAGCTACAACTCTACATATTTTCAGTGTGATTGGACACACTCAGTGGAGCTGCTGGTTCTCTGTACCAGTTGCAAGGTGTCCAAGAAGCCCAAGATCAAAGTACCCAACAAATGCATCAGCATTTGAAGTCGGATTCTAATTGGGACAACTTAGCCCATCTTCCTCCCAGGACAGAATCAAACTAAATGCCATGCTGCTGCTGTGCATCAGGATAAGGAAAGATTAGGGGTGTTCAGGGAGATCCGAAACCCCCCTGCAGGAACGCAAGAACTGGTCACAACAGGATAGATTTGCTGTAATAACCTCAAACAAGGTTTGGCTGTAGATGTAGAGTGCTAGCCAGTTGCATCCTAAAGGCATCAGGAAAGTTCCGTTATGGGGTCTTGGGCAATAAAAGAGCTGATGAGCAGAAGGAAAGACCACCCATCTCCACACCCACCATGGCAGATGCCTGCAAAGAGCACAAGGTTCTCTCACTTCCACACTGCCACACCTTCCACCTCCTCACACGCACAACACAGGGTGCCTTTGCAAGGACTTCCTCAGCCCTCAGAGGAAGTGAAACCTCGACACAGCCATTTTCAAAGATCTGGGTCAGAAGCCACTTCCGAGCCCGGAAGAAGACGGAAACCCCACATGCAGAGAGGAGGAGGAGGAGACAGGAAAGCAAGATGAAGGGACTCTAGGGATATATAAAAAAAAAAAAAAGATAAGGATAAAACCTCCAGGATATGGACAGGGAGTCACTCCCATCCCAGGAAGGATGCCCAGACACTCCTTGGAATATCCTTGCCCAGTTCATGCTGATGTTGAGGAAATGGACCATGTCAGTATCAGTGAAGTGAGAAATACCAAGAAGGCCAGGAAACAAGGAGGCCAGGTACCCCTTTGGGCTTCAGATATTACAAAGGAGGTCTGGACTGAGTTGAGTCAATTACATCACATCACCAAAGACCATGGCCTGTGACAGATGCTTGTAGGTAGAGAGCAAGTGGGTATAACAGGGGAGAGCAGAACATGGAGTGGGAAAGCCACAGAAAGAGGGCAGGGAACAGCCAACAGAGCAGGGACCGTGCAATGGTAAGAGGATCATTGGAAGGTTCTACCACATGCCCAGCACGCCCCTTTGCTGCTGTTCAGGCCCAGGCTTCCAGCAGCAGCCACAGCTGTGCCAGGAGGGCAAAGACAGGTAGCTCAGAGGAAAGGGAAAAAAGTCCTAAGAGCAATGGCTTCCAACCTGAGGTAGGGAAGCAGGCTCAGACAGGGGAGTCCTCAGCTGCTCAGCTCCCAGGACATTACAGAACATCCGCCCTGGATTGTGCAGTCTGGAGGTGAGTTCTTGGAGCCAGAGCCTGGGCACCCAGGGAAGGTGATTGCTGACAAGTGTAACAGTGAGGAGCAACAATTAAAAGGCATTATCAGCTGAGCTGGGATGACATTAAGAGACAAGATAGCAGCACAGTGTCCCAGATTCATATGGAAATTAGAGGTGATCTAGGGCAGAGATAAGAGGAGAAGGATAAGCTGAAGGGAAACAGGGCAGGGCCCGGCTGGATACAGAAGCAAAGCCAGGGAATATGCTCCTGGAAGAAGCTGCAGGAAAACCACACTGCATCTAGGTGATGGGCACCTGAGATTACAAAAGGATAGTGAGAGAGCCAGTCAGCTCTGCTGGTATGACCACCAGACTCAGGAGGATGCTGCAAACAGATTAGCAATATACAAAACCTTTCCTAGCCTTTTCCAAGATTTAGCCCATGTTAAACGCATGCCTTCCACACCCAGGCTGAACCAGCCCCATGCTAGCCCAGTGTAAGCACCTAGACTATAAGTTGTACAGCTTTTACTGCTTGTATTAGAAAAGGCTCCTATGGCACCAGTTCAAAGCAGGGGTCCAGTGTGCCAGGTGACAGGATTTGTCTTTACAAGAGAGGCATGGCTGAGCAGTATTAGCAAACTAGATTTAAAATAGCAGGGAAAACCAGGAAGCTTGGTTTAAGTCAGGTCCATCCCAGGCTCCTGAATGAACCCCAAATTGCCTGGGCATCCTTGCTGTTATAGCCAGAGCTGGTTAAGAGGTTAGCCAGTGCACGTGACTCTGGGTAAGTCATTTAAGGAAGCTGGATGGCTCAAGTGCTGCTTGCCCTGTGGATAGGACTGTTCTGCGTGTACCAGTGGAGAGCACCATTATGGGTATGCTCTCAGACCCTCACCACAATCCTCTGCTGTGTTCGGACCAAATTCGCAGGACTCCCCAGTCCCAGAAGAGGCGGGCAGGGCTGGCAGCTAGAGAAGGGACTTGTTACCTGTGGACAGAACAGATCTGATGTGGATTGAGTTAGAACTGAAGAGACCTTGAGTCTACACTGGACAATGGAGCCACAGGCTAAAACAGGATTCTTAAGCATGCAGGGGGCACTGGCCCAAATACACTTGGCAAAGGCTCCAAATATCTTGAGCTGTGGTTCTTGGCCCTGGCATCCAGAAGGCCTGCAGCAAGGCACGATTCCTGCCAAAGGCCAGAAGGAGAAGAAATAAAAATCAGGCCGCAGACTGCTCACTCATTCCCAGAGCTCAGGGGTGGGGGTGTGGATGGGGGTAGACCAGAGCTAGGAGCAATGCCCCAAGCCAGCTCTGCTGTTACTGGGAGGCACAACCCTCCAGGGTGTTTGCAGTGAGCTGGCTGCAGTGCTGGGGGGAGTGGAGGAGCAGGGTGGGAAAGGGGGGGCTGGATTTTGTGTTTGTTCAGCCTAATCCTCTGACCTGTCAGCTGCTCCACCTCATGAACCTGGAGCCTATTTTGCAACACTGGTGTCCCAGCCCCAGGCGGGCACCAGCCACACACAGCTGGGTGTGGTTAGCAGGCTAACACACCCCTGAGGAGCTGGCTGGGTCCCAGCTACAGCCCAGCCCCCTAATCCCTGGCCAGAAGGACAGGGAGGAAGTGGGGCCCCTGGCAGGTGCCTCCTGGGGACTGTTTAACTTGGCTCCCAAGCTGCAGAGAATTTGATTTTTTTTCTTTGAGCTCAGAGACTGATCTGGCCCAAAAAGAGACAGCTGGGGTAGGGAGGGGGCAGGAGCTGCCAAGGCCCAGGGCTGACAGCTGTGGAGGGGGTGGGGAAAGTAGCACAGCAGGGCGCAGGCCCAGGACAGGCAGGATAAGCAGCAGCTCACACAGCGGCTGCCTGATACAGGCCCAAGAGCCTCACCCTGAAAAACTAGTGAAGGAGGCTGCAATGAAGCCTACCTCCGCCTCCCACCTGCTACACAGGGCCAGACACTGAGGGAGGAGAAGCAGCAGCAATGGCAATGCAGATTGCTGTGGGGAGAGAAAGCAACCACCGTTCTCAGCTGGAGAGGAAGATACCAAGGGCAGGTCTATGCGCCATGGTTCTGCAGGTGCAGCTGGGTCAGCTCGGGGTCTGAAGAGATCCTGGCCCGCTCCTGCCTGGAGACACCGCTAGGCAGACACGAGGGCACTTCTACCAAAAAAAGCCCTCCTGCTGCCACACAGCATGTTTCCACCAGGGGGCCTCACTGGCACAGCTGTCCCAGCACAGCTATGGTGGCAGCAGCCCCAGCATGTACACAGGCCTCAAGTCATAGGAAAATAAGACTGGATGGAAGCTCATAAGGTCATCTAGTCCAGCCACCTGCTCAAGGCAGGATCATCCCTGACTAAACCATCCCTCCCAAGTGTCTATCTAACCTGCGTTTGAAAGTTTCCAGATAGAGATTCCAAAACTTCTCTAGGTAGCCTGCCAATGCCTGACAACTCTCAATAAGAAAGTTCCTCCTAATCTCCAACCTCAGTTTACCCTGCTGCAGCTTGAGGTCATTGCTCCTAGTCCTATCCCTCATGGTCACTGAGAAAAGCCAATCTCCATACTCTACATAATTGCCCTTCAGGTATTTGAAGACTGTTATTAAATCTCCCCTCAGTCTCTTCTCTAGGCTAAATCTAGTTCTTTCAACCTTTCCTTATAAGTCTAGTTTCTCAGGCCCCTAATCATTTTTGTTGGCCTGTGCTGGACTCTTTCCAAACAACCCACGTCCTTCTTGAAATGTGGGGTCCAAAACTGGACACAGTACTGCACATGATGCTTCACCAGTGCTGAACACAACAGAATAATCCTAATCACTTCCCTTGATTTGCAAGCAACACCTTTGCTAATACAACCCAGTATGCTCTTGGTTTTCTCTGCAACAAGAGCACACTATTGGCTCATATTCAGCGTATGGTCCACTGTAAACCCCAGGTCCTTCTCTGTACTGCAGCCTACCCAGTCATCCCCCAATCTGTATTTGTGCATGTGGTTATTCAGTCCCAAGTGCAGGACTTTGTACTTGTCCTTGTTGAATCTCATCTGATTGACCATGGACCATTTTTCCAGTCCATCCAGGTCATTCTGGGTCCCAGCCACATACTCCTGACTGTCCACTATTTCGCCTAACTTGGCGTCGTCCACAAATTTGCTAAGCATGTACTCGATCCCAACTTCCAAATCATTACTGAAGATGTCTGCCCTCGGTCTAGAATTGTTCAGCCTCTGAGGAACCCCACTTGATGCCTCCTCCCAAGCAGACACTGAGCCACTGAGGGCTACTCACCAAGTACAATAATCCAGCCAGTTTTGTATCTACCTTACAGTACTTTCATGTGGTCTATATTTCCTTAGCTTGCTAATGAGAATGTCATAAGTAGTATCAAAAGCCTTGTTAAAAGTCAAGGTATACAACATCCACTGCTCTTCCCTCATCCACAGATCCTGTCACTATCCTAGAAATTCATGCGGTTTCAGATCACCTTGTTCTCCTATAAGTGCCTCACAATGAATTCCTTGAGAACCTACTCCTTGATCTTGGAGCAACAGGACAGAAGCAGTTGCCCCACCTAATACAGCACCCTGTCCCCAACAAAAGGCTGAACCAAATATACCAGAAAGAAGCAGCAGCCCCCACCCTGCCTACATGTAAAACCCCTTCCTGAGCCAGCTTGGGAGCAGCATATGCCCTGAAGCATGAAGGCTGAGAACAGCCTCTTTGAGAGCAAATGCAGCCCAACAGAGGAGGGGTTCCCAACGAACAGCCTGGGAGGCCAAGCCCAAAGCAGGTACAGCCCAGACAGTAGGACTGGTGCCCTGTAGGTGAGAAACCAGTCGAGCTCCTCTGCTGAGGCAGGCATTCTTCCACTGCAAAGTGGACCAACTCTGCCAATTCCTTCCACCAATGCCCATCAATAGCAGCTACCAGAGCTCAGCTAGAAACAAAACTGGGGTGACATCAACATGAGGGGCTCTGTTACCCATTGCCAATTGCCTGGGCCACACAGTCTTGAAGATCCCCAGGCCTCAGCTGAACTCAGCTCTACTCTGAAAAAGACCCAAACTTCTCAGCTGGGATCTCAAGTCAACACCCCCTCAAAACACAAGGGTTTTGTTTTGGGCCCAGTTCTGTTGAGAGGTTCAGGTCCTTAATATCACACAATGGTACTACCCACATCCAGCTAGAGCAGGGGTGGGCAAAATGCATCCCACCAGGCCATTCTATCCAGTCTACGGGGCCTCTAAAAATTTTAGAAAATTAATACTTATCATCTGCCCCTGGTTACCTGTCATGCGGCCCTCAATGGCTTGGCAAAACTCAGTAAGTGGCCCTCTGCCCAAAATAATTGACCGCCCCTGAGCTAGAGCCCCACTGCCACAGCCCCAGGCCTGACACCACCCCAGGGTGGCACTTGGAGCTCTAGCACCACCTACTGGTCACGCAGAAAGTGCCTCCTTATCCCCTACCAAACCTCCTGCCACATAAAGCATTTCTGTTGCAAAGGGCAGCAACAGTGACATGAGCCAAGAACACAGCAATGCAGAGAGGGGGCAGGTCCAAGCAGGGATGCCAAGGACATCTGCGAGCAACAGGCGGAGCTGCAAGTTCTCAATGTCAGAGAGCATACATGCTTAGAAAACAGCTTTGCCAGAGGCAGCAAGCAACTGGGGAGGATGTGGGGGCAGCCATTTCCCAACACACCCAGGTGCACAATTCCTGGGTCAGAGGATGCACTCCAGAGGCTAGATTCATCTCAAAGAGGTGTCAAGGAGTTGGAACATCGATCACTGACTGAATACTACAGCAATGCCCAGGAACTGCCAAATCGGAGCCAGGAGTACCATGCACACAGCAGCTGCCACTCCAAACAGCTCACGGTTTGAAGGGGACAAGCAGGGGAGGAGGCACAGAAAGGGAAAGTGACTTGACCAAGGCTACATAGGCCACCAGTGACAGAGTGGAATAAATAAACCCCAGTCCTTTATCCACCAGGCCATGGCAGTTCTTGATTTGAACGGGAACCAAACTGACTTATTTAAAAAACAATGCTTCTTCCCTGCTTCTCATGAGGCCACAAGACCTGCTCTCACATGGAATGGAAGTATTTCCCAGCTTAGCTGAACTCCAGACAACAGAGTCATTCATCTGGAGTCAGCAGCCTAGCATGGCAGGAGTTAAGCAGCCTGGTTCTGCCAGGGATGCCTTACGCAACCTTGGAGAGGTCTCCTCCCTTCATTCACCTGTTTCCTCATGTACCTTGGGGCACTGATATTAGGACATATTTCACAATCTGGGGGTGAGCCAGGGCACAGCTTGCTATTGAAGAAGCTCCCTTGGGGCATTTTACTCTGTGCCTCAGGTTCACACTGGGCTCACTCTGCTTTGAAGTGGGGAGGGAAGATGGAAAGAGAGAGAGTGAAGGTGACTTTATACAAACCAATTCACTGCTTCCTCCCTCATCCTGGAGCCAGGTGGCCTTTGCCCCTCATCCCTCAGTACACAGAGTACATGACCAGTGACATAGCCCCATTGCTGGACAGTGACCAAGTCCCATGAGTTTCAACAGATGACAGGAAGAGGTAAAAACCCACACTATAAGCCAGTCCTATGGTTGATGCTAGGCTTTTTCTGAGCATTCTCGTAAGTAGCTTGAGAGGAAACAGGGACCACTCAGTTGGGGAAAAAAAACACCCAAGCCTTGAACATGGGGCAGAGGCTATCCAGAGACCTCTGAATTTGTATTCAGCTTGTTCACAGCAACCACACACAAGTGGTCTGAACAACGAGGTCCTTGCTAACTAGGCTCCAGAAGGGTTAGCAATCACATGGTGACATGCAGACAAGGCACGGGGAGGGAAAAACAGGCACAGAGCAAATCATGGTTTCTGTTTCAGTTTGGGAAAGTCAGAACCGTTTTGGTCCAGGGTTCCTGGCTCCCCACACCTCCTCCAGAAGGAAAATAAACCACAACCCTGTTAAGCATGAAGTGAAGGGGGTTTCTATAATAGCAGTTCCCAAGCCTATTCTGATCTCTGGGACTACAACAGACACTCATCACATATAATGGACACTGTCCATTTTTCAGCAGGATTCACCAGTTCCTTCAGGCCTCAAATCCAACTTGCCTTCAAGCAGTCACGCTTCCCTGGCTTCAGCCTTGTTCCCACTGTGCACAGAGTCCCCAAGTGAGTGCTGTACATACGGGAGGTGCCAACAGTTGGCACTCACCCTTTTTCACAGGGTGGCCATAAGTGGGAGACCCAGACTTTAAGCATGTCTCAGCCTAAGGGGATTCCCACTCTCACTTCCTCAGAAGACTGCCCTAACCATATGCCTCTGGACTGGTCTGTGAGGTACCCTGTACCCATGGTTTTGAAGCCAGACTGGAAGCCAACGGTGCAAGAATCAGGGGGCTATTACAAGCCTGACCAAGCTGGAAGGCTTCTGTCCCTGCTGCTAGGGTTATTTCTGTTTTTAAACCAGTGACTATCAAATACAAAATGCATAAGCTGTGCTGGCAGACAGCAGACTCCAGGACAGGCCTCCCAGAGGAACACCCCCATCTCTGAACCAGTCAGGTGCCCTCTTCCTGGCTTTCCTTCAGGCCCCAGGACTCCTGCATTTGTGGGTACCCAGTGACACAGCTTTACCACATGGACTAGAGGGTGCTCTGCCCTCCTGACTATACTACAAGCAGGCAGCTGGAGCACTCCCTTGGAGTGGTGGGTTTGAATCTGCTCAGGATGAGGGGGCACAAAATCCAGGTTTCCTATTTCCTAGGCAAGCGGTCTGGCCACTGGGCTGTTATGTGAAACATGGGCACCAGTATCAGCTCCTCTTCCTGCTCCTGTCATGCTTTTCCAAGGACAGTGGCCTTGCTGAACTCAATGTTGTTGGTGTGAATCACACGGGCTCTTGGCACTCCTAATGGATTAGGCCTCTTAAGTGGAGTCTGACATGTCCTTGGCTCTTATCTAGAGCACAAAAGGGGCCCACGTGGCAACACAGCACCCAAGGGCCCAGACTGGGGCACTTCTGGGATGTGCAGAAGCCTAAGTTAAGGTGCCTGAGGATCTTTTCAGGCTAAAATGTATGTGGCCTAAGGCAGGGGTTTTCAACCTTTTTTAGTAAGTGTACCCTTTCTCACTCAAAGTTGCAACTCATGTACCCCTTTATATTTTTTTCTTGTTTTAAGGGGCAGGGAAGGCAGATCAAGGCCCCCATGGTTTGGGAGGGAGCAGGAGTGGGGCTGGGGCTGCCCAGGCAAGGTGGGGCAGCGCAGAGCCGCAGCTGGTCTGGGGAGCATGGGGAGAGGGGGGAGGCTCTCGCTGGTGCATGCACCCTGGGAGACCATGGAGCGCATGTGCCCCCAGATCTGCGTGTGGGGCAGAGCGGGGCAGGGCAGGCTGCACCAGCAGTGGGGTTGGGGCTGGAGCTACACAGCCAGGACGGGGCACAGGACTGAGCCATGCTGGGGTCAGCACCTACAGCTACGCACACCCTGGGAGGGCACAGGGTGTGTGCACCCCCAGATCTGTCCATGCGGCAGGGCAGAGCAGGCTGCCGCTGCAGGCTGGGGCCAGCACCAGGCTCTTCCTGGCAGGGACTGGGTCAGGCTGCACTTGGGTAGGGCAGCGGCAGCACTAGGCAAGGGGGTTAGGGGGGATACAGCAAATTCTGGGGTAGCTGCAGCCCCGCCCCCCCATAACCCCCTTCCAGCACTGCCGCCCGCCCCAAGTGCAGCCCGGCCCAGCCCCCCGCCTGGAAGAACCTAGCGCCGCCCCAGCCCACAGCCACAGCCCACCCTGCCCCATGCAGATCCAGGAACACATGCCCCCTCCATGCCTTCCTGGGGTGCACTCAGCAGCAGGAGCCGCCTCCCCCACATCCCCCAGATGAGCTGCTCATGGCTTTATCCTGTGCTGTGCCCCGGCTGGGCAGCGCCTGCCCCAGCCCCACTCCATCCCTCACCACAGCATCTGCCCTAGCCCCACTCCATCCCTTACCAGGGGCCTCGATCAAGGCTTCAATTGGCTGGTCCAGGGGGTGCAGGGAAGAGAGGGATGGCTCCTGCCACTGTGCGTACCCTAAGAGGACATCCGGGAGGGGGGGCGGGGGGGGGCATGTGCCCCTAAATCTGCACACGGGGCAGGGAAGGCTGGGCTGGGCAGCACTCGGGGCTGGCGGCAGCAGTGCTGGGAGGGGGCTACAGGGGTGCTACAGCAAATTCTGGGGTGGCTGCAGCCCCTCCCATAGGCCTGCTCCCAGTGCCACTGCCGCCCACCCCGAGCGCAACTCGGCCCATCCCCTTGCCAGGAACAGCCTGGTGCCAGCCCCAGCCAGAGTGGCAGCCCGCCCTCCCCTGCGCATAGATCTGGGAGGCATGTACTTCCCATGCCCTCCCAGGGTGCACGCAGCGGTGGGAGACGCCCCCTGCGCAGCTCAGTCCAGTGTCCCACCCTGCACACGCACGCGGCATTTATTGGCCACATTAGGTTTGCATACCCCCTGGGACCTTTTTAAGTACCCCTAGAGGTATGCGTACTCCCTGTTGACAACCACTGGCCTAAGGAGTTTTGCAGCTGCTGGCACAGGGTGGGTCTGGATCACACACATCCCCAAATCCACCTAACTCCAGTTTATCAATTCAAATCATAATACATCAATGAGCAGACCAGGCAGAGAAAGCAGAGCAACAATGCAAGCACAAAATGGGCAATGGCAGATCAGGAAGGCTTACAGGACCTGCCCAGGGTCATGCATTTATTTGCTATCCCATTCCCCATTATTTTGGTGTAACATTAAAAATAACACGTGCCTTCTGCTCGGGCTGCAGCAGACACCTGGCCAGTGACTGTACAACCCGACAGCCGTGCAAAGGGGTCAGGAAGCCCAGCTGTATTCAGCAAGAAAAACAGGAACATTTGCTAGCTAGCAATAGATGAAAGGGGCAGGGAGTTCCTAGTGAAGGAGCAGGGGCAGCAAATAGAGGGGAAAGAGAATCACAGCAAAGAGAATCATAGCAAAGAGAAAGCCCAGCCACAAAGCCACCCTTTCCCCATTAGGTGACGGACAGCAAAGCGAAGGTGCTGCTTTCCCACTGGCCCTGGTATGTCCCAACAATGCGATCTTTTGTTGAGGGGCTGAGGCTAATTCCATTTAACTTCCTTAAAAGAGTGAGCAAGCGAGAAACCCAGAGCAAGTGGGGCAGCAGGCTTAAAGCAGAGATCGGATTTCCCAGGACGGCATGTACTGCACCACCCTGCATGCCAGCAAGGGATCCCAGGGTCATGAACTCATGCCAGGGCCACTCTAATGAGAACATGCTGAGGAAGGGAGGGTGGGCAGCAGAGGAGTAAGGAGCCCAGTTGGGGCCACTTCAACAGGTGAACAGAAGCATCACTAATGGAGGCTCCCATGGGGAGCCAGGCAGG
>NW_005842931.1:221489-227070 GCF_000455745.1 Alligator sinensis
GTCTGAACGTCCCTGGATCTCAGACGATTGCCCTCAAATGCTACTAGCCGCTGGATTGCCAGGCACAGGCAAGTAGAGCATGCCAGCCAGCACATCACCAGGCTAGAGACAAGCAGCTGTTTATGCAGCTTGAACACTCCCAGGCTGGGAAGGGCCATGCGAGGCCACTGATTCCAGCATAAGCTGCAGTACAGGGCTGCAAACTCATGCAGGTTACCCCCTTTCTCCATCACGGTCCTGTGTTTTCACTGGGGTTTCAGACTGATGCAGCTATGTCAGTACATGATGCCCCAGCAGCCAAGCTCCAAGGGATCCATGCATGAAGTCTCGCATGCACAGACTCCCTACAGCCACAAGTTTGCTTGATTTTCCCAAGGCTTGGACACCAAGCACGCGAGTGAAGTTCTATCTATTCAGGACATGCTGAATGGGATCCTGGCACACTCCAAATTAGCAGCTGCAAAAACACTTTTCCCCTTCTTAGATTCATAGTTTCATAGATGTTAGGGTCGGAAGGGACCTCAATAGATCATCGAGTCCGACCCCCTGCATAAGCAGGGAAGAGTGCTGGGTCTAGATGACCCCAGCTAGATACTCATCTAACCTCCTCTTGAAGACCCCCAGGGTAGGGGAGAGCACCACCTCCCTTGGGAGCCCGTTCCAGACCCTGGCCTGTGAAGAAGTTCTTCCTAATGTCCAGTCTAAATCTGCTCTCTGCTAGCTTGTGGCCATTATTTCTTGTAACCCCCGGGGGCACCTTGGTGAATAAATACTCACCAATTTCCTTCTGTGCCCCCGTGATGAACTTATAGGCAGCCACAAGGTCGCCTCTCAACCTTCTCTTGCGGAGGCTGAATAGATCCAGTTTCTCTAGTCTCTCCTCGTAGGGCTTGGTCTGTAGGCCCTTAACCATACGAGTGGCCCTTCTCTGAACCCTCTCCAGGTTATCCGCATCCCTCTTGAAGTGCAGCGCCCAGAACTGCACGCAGTACTCCAACTGTGGTCTGACCAGCACCCGATAGAGGGGAAGTATCACCTCCTTGGACCTATTCGTCATGCATCTGCTGATGCACAATAAAGTGCCATTGGCTTTTTTGATGGCTTCGTCACACTGCCGACTCATGTTCATCTTGGAGTCCACTAGGACTCCAAGATCCCTTTCCACTTCCATGCCACCCAGCAGGTCATTCCCTAGGCTGTAGGTGTGCTGGACATTTTTCTTCCCTCCACATGTTATCAGGCTGCTCTAATATTTACATGGTTGCAACGTGTACATCCCCATGGCCTTGAGGTAGCAGGCTGGCCCCAGAAGAGGGTGCACCACAGTCGGGTACAAAACAATTCCTGTATGCTATATACGGGAAATGCTGAGGATGACATAGCTACGTTTTGCAGTGCTTGGTATGCAGCCAGTGCAGCTTGTCAGCCATGATTCCAAAGGGATCAAAATGCCCATTCAGGAACCCAGCTGCCAAGGCCCAGGGAGGCTGGGTGGGTCCCAGAAGGCAAACATCAGAAGACTTAGCATGCTGAAGCATTAGGGCATCACCTCCAGCCCAAGTCCAGGGAGAAGACATAAGTAGTCATTTCTCCAGCCAAATGTCCTACTCCCACTGGTCCAAGGCTGATAAGAATCTACTTCCAGCAATTCTGATCTTAAAAGCCTTTAAACTAGAAGCTGAGTCTTGAAAGTGCTAATTCAGGAAAGATCCCCTCCAGCTAATCTGGGCTGCTGGATATCTTTGCACTTGCCAAAAACGGCTTCTTGGGCACGGGAGTCTTCCAGGTTTTCTGGCTTTCAGCTGGTGAAAGATTCACAATGCAGGCCCTGGCAGCATGGACCTAACTAAAGTGTGGCCTGTAGCACCCAGCAGCCTCTGTGATGGAGTAGGGCAGATTGCAAGGGTTACATTGGAACAGTCCAGCTTTCCCCACCACCCTTTAACTCTAATAACTAACACACACTTGGCAGATCCTGTTAAAACTCCAAGACACTCAGTTTCCCCATTAAGGTATCAACAACTTACAAGAGGCATTATAATGGGGGTGATCCTCCATATGTCCTCTAGCAAGGAAAACAACCCAGCAGAATCTAGATGTATTTTTATTAAAAGAGATTAATAAAGAGCATTAAATATATTTCTTTTAAAAGAAAAATATTTGCAAATCACCTGTGAAACACAAGGGTACCTGTAATCTGCCCGATTCCAATTAAATGATGTATTAATCCCTCCATTCCTGGCACTGGATGAAGGATCAGAAAACTGTTAAATGAAGCAATATTATCTGAATTACAGGAGAATCCAAATCAGGACTGCCTTGTGGTTGGCAGTGCATGCACTGACAATGGGAGAAACAATCTATGCCCCAGAGGACATTTTATGTAAACACACAGACTTAAGAAAGGAAATAAATACAGAGAGGGGAAATTCTTTATTTTAAAAAAAAGAAAAAAAAATCACCCAGCAGGTTGCTGGGAGAACTGGAAATAGAACCCATGTCCCCAGAGTCCCAGCCCAATGTTTCATGCATTAGCCAGTCTGCACTGGGTGTGCCCTGCAGTCTGGACAGATTCAGATGAACTCCAGGGGTGAAGCCCTCTCCTGAGTACCAACATTGTTAAAACAGATCCCAATTTTAAGCTATTCCTGAATAAAAATAATTGAGGAACTTATTTTAAGAAGAGCCTAGAGAGTGTCGTGGCTACTTAAAGCACTGGAAAGTGCTACAGATGCCAACTTAAAAGCATCAGTTCCGATCTCTTAGCCATTGATATTCAGAGAATTACATATGAATTCTTATGCAAGGGATTTGGTTAAACTAGACACTTGATGATTGTAAGTAATAGATCAAGACAGGGTCAATTCAGCTGAAAGCTAAGTCCAAGTAATGCATCCCTGGAGAGAAGGAATCTGGGTGTGCAAGACAGCCAAGGGAACCAGATATCTGGGAGAAAGATGGGGGACCCAGGGTCATCTGGAAGAATGCTGGATAGTCATAGTGACAGAAGCAACCAAAATCAAACATATGGAAGTACAAAAGAAAGAGGGGAATGATTAAGACACCTGGCCAGACTGGCAGAAGCAAGTATGGGAAGAAAGGCAGAGTTAAAGAACAGGACATCAAGGTAGACCATGACACTGGGAAATGTCCAGGAAGTCTTGAAGTGACACTACTGAAGTTCATCCTGGTATAGCTCCACTGTCATTAGAAGCAGTGAGAGCACTTGTATATACCAGCCACCTGCCTTCTTGTTGCCATTTCACCAAATACTCCTTCCCAGAGTAGATTCATCTGTGGATGGTGAACAAAAAAATCATGACATCAGAAGTTTGTGAAAGGTGAAGAACGGGACTGGTAGATGTTTTACCACTTTAGGGGTTGCTACTAGATTCTGTGCCTAATCAACTTTGTGGGGAAAAAAGTTCATATGAAACATATCTGCCACGTGCTTAATTAGAATGATCTCCATCTCCCAAGACCTCACAAGTTCACCAGTAAAACCACATTTTACATTTCTAAAGGGAAGCATAAGATCAGCAGGACCCCTGACTGACTTTCTCCATCAAGGACCCTTGAGAAAGATGACACAAGGCCAGTATCTGTTTGTTATTCCCTCTGGCAAATCGCCTTTTAATTAAACAAAAAGCAAAATAATACATGAAATGATGCACCATGTACTAACTGTGGATAAAAATGTACCTGTTCCAGTCAACCCAAGGGATTTGGTCAGCTCCTTGTGTGTTACTGAACCTTAGACTGGGTAACACCTATTCTAAACCTAACAAGGTAAGAGTCCCTCCTTCACAGGCCACAGCCCTAAACTGAAAGGCCTTTGGAGATGCATGGGAATGGTAAAAGGCGGGAGACAGGTGCAAATGGACTAGCTGATCACATCAGATACCATCACACAGGTCACATGGTGGTGAAGCTTAGTAACAGAAGACCAACATGGATTTTAGTTTTAAGCTTGCCACTGATACAGGACAGATCAGACCAAATATTTCCTCTGGTTCCTACTTGCACTATTGCCACCAGTCAAAAAGACTAGATGACTTCAGACTCAGGATTCCTGGGTTCTGTTTTCATCCCTGTCCCTGGCTCCCTTTGTCATCTTGCACAATTGCTCTATGCCTCTACTTACGTACACAGCCCTTATCCTTCCAGTATCAAGGTGCCTCACAAATATTTACAGATTATCCTCAACAATCCTGCAGTTTTATCATCATCATGGACCTGGAGCTAAAAGAGAGAGTGACGTGCCCAAGACCACACAGGGAGTCAGTGGCAAAGATGGGAACAGCCCATGTTGTCTCAAGTCTCAATGCGATGTGATGCCTCAGACCACTTGAACCTTTCTCAGTTTTCTCATTCATAAAATGGGAGTCATGAAACTTACCTTGGAAAGCTCAGGTTAGGATTGCCCTGTAAATGCCTCTTGCTACCTTGCTGAAATGGGGCTTTGGGAACCCCTTAATGAGATACTACTTAGGAACCACTGCAAGTAGTCTAATGCACTTGGCATAATGGGCCAAAGAAATGGGTTCTCAACTCCAGGCCATGAAAACCCAGAAAGTCGTGAAGCCTGAGCTGCAGCAGGAGCCAAGGTTGTCTACAGGGGCATCGGTAGGTTCTGCATTTAAAGCAGTCACCGTAAGAACCAGGGTGGGCACCAACAATCATGCCAGTGCCAGCATATGAAAAGAAAAAGGCTGTGTCTACCACAACAGGCCAGCACCCGATATCCAAGCATGGTGCTATATGCTCAGGCAATAGGGTCAAGAACAGATGCACAATGAAAGCTGTCCTATGCTTCCAGGGAGGGAGGCCACCCATTTACCAGGCTCTTTAAGTCACCTGTGTAAAAGCCTCTTCCCCAGTCAGATTACAGAAGAGCCCCAAGACCTTAGCCATAAAACTAACATTTCATCAGTGCCCTGCAACACATATGCTCATTAAGGTTCCCCAGCAGCCTCCTAATCAGGGAAGCCATTCTCCTCATTTTATGGGAAAGCTAAGATACAAGGAGGATAAGCGACGTGCCGGGGCCACGTGGCAAGTCAGTGGCAGCACTGAAAACAAAAGCTTGCAGAGTCCTGGCTCGCAGACAAGCCACTACAGCACATTTCTAGCGGAGAGGTCTGAACCTCTGCTGACACCAGCTCAAGAGCTATGCCATGTGGAAAGGATTAATACACAGATCGCTCCGCGTGTTCAGTTTTCTGGACAGGCCCAGAGCATGAGAACGAAGGGGCCAGTGAACCTGCCCAGACCGCGAGCAAGAGAGCATCCTTCTTGTGCTGACAGATGGGGCAGCGAGAGTGCCATCTGCCAGCATCCTCCAGCCAGAAGGGTTGCAGATACACCTGCCCCCACACGCTTTGTGCCTCACCCCTCACCTCAGGTGGGTTTCATCTCCCACACCAAGGGCAAGAGGCTTCCCCAGCCGGAAGTGGGCAGCGGCCCAGCCTGCAAACCAGCGGGCCGGGGGCAGGCTGAAGGGGGCAGGTGCCGCATCCCCCTTGACCACACCGATGCCAACGAGCGGGCCTTCTCCTCCGCCCCGCCCGGCACTGCGGCA
>NW_005842931.1:228091-248608 GCF_000455745.1 Alligator sinensis
CAACTCGCACCTTGCCCGCCCCGGGCCAGCGACTCCCGCCCCGCGCGCTCCCGCAGCACTGCTGCCCCCGGGCCGCACCGCAGGAGGGCAGGGGCAGAGGGCAGCTCCTCACGGCCCCTTTGGGCAGGAAAGACTCAGCTCTCGGGGGTGTTCCAGTGAGACCCCAATTCAGCTGCAGCCTGCAAGGGAAGGAGCCTCCCATCCATCCTCCAGGGTGTTGGGCCAGGGCTGCCGGGGGCCACTTCTCTCCCAGGCTCCTGGCACCCAGCAGGGCAGCTGCCAGCAGCCTCCAAAACCTTCCCCTGGGCCAGGAGCCAGCCTCCCCCAGGATGGGTGCAGCTGGCATGTGAGTCAAGGAGGGCATGACTGCTCTCATGCCACAGAACCGCCCCTGTAGCTGGGAGCAGGGGGCCTGCCTTGAATCCCTGCCACCTTCAGCGCCATGCTGCAGCTACTCAGAGCTGTTCCTGAAGCTTGCCCTCACAACACCCCCATCATCAGGGAGGCAGGAGCTGTCAGCCCCATTTTACAGCCCTGGGAACTGAGGCACAGGCAAGGAAAGAGACTTGCCGGGCATCACAGTGCATCTGCGGCAGGGACAGGAACAGAACCCAGGGCACCAGAGTCCCTGGCCCTGCTTTAGCCACTAGTCCATACTCCCTGCTTCTCAGGAGGGTGTGGGTAAGAGCTGCCTGGAAAGGACTAAGGCCACTAGCTGAGTCACCCCAGGCTCTGCAGGTAGTACCCTCCTATTGCAGCAGGGCTGTATGCCATAGAGGTAGAAACACAGGTGATGCCCATGTGCCAGGCAGGAAAGGTGCCATGGTGGGTAACTGCACTTGAACACTGGGAGGCACTAGCTGGATGTGTCCATGGAGGCTCTGGTGATGGCAGTCCATCCTGGGAGAGGGGCTCTGTGCCTCCTGGTGCATCTGGTCTCCCTACTTTACAGGATTCTCTGCAAGCCTGTAAAGGCTGCTCCCATTCCCAGGGTAGCTGGGCAGATAATCAGGGAGGTCTCTGCCCACAGGAGGTAGTAAGAGAGCCCATGTCTCCTGCCCTTCTTTTCCATGACAAGGAGGTAACCAAGATGCACCTAAGGGTCCAGAGCCCCCATGCTACTGGACTCTTCCCTCATCCCACTGTGATGGGGGGTCCCTTGGCTGTGCCCACCACCCTAATGTCTAAGTCAGAGGACTTGGCTGAGTTCCCCCTCATACCACTGATGTCTGAGTTCCTGGTGGTGTGTGGGTAGCTGAGCTGCCTCAGACCCACTAAGGCCCCAAATCTGTGTTGGAGGAAGAGGGAGCTTTCTCACTCCCTCTTGCTGGTGTATCCTGAGTGACTACTAACAGTGCAGCTGCTGGCTCCCAAGGGAGAGGCTGGGAAAGGGCGGTTGGCCCCACCCCAGGAAGCCCTTCTAGTTCCTTCAGCCTGTGTGGCTAGCAGGGGAGGCAGCAGCAGAAAGCTGGTGCACCCGGCTGTGGGAGGGGAGAGCTACCATTGTCCCCATGCGCTACACTGCACTTCATTACAAGGGATGTTTCCAGCACCTTCAATCAGAGAGAAGCAAGCTGGGCTCAGGGCATTGGCTGGGCAAGTGAACGCCCTGGCTCCTTTTCATTGTACTTGGTCAAGTCCTGTATTATGGAAGTTTGCAGAGGGAATAGATGCTTCCAGGGTACTGTCAGGGCTGCCCAGGCTCTGCCTTGCTGCCAGCCTGGGTGCTGTTTGTGGAGCATGCCATGGCAGGTACCTGCCCTGTTAGGGCTGGGTATCATTATTACCAAGCCAATGTACTTTGAGCCCATCTCGTTCGCCTTCATTGCTCTTGCCTTGAGTTGACTCTCTCCATCTGGCTCAGCTGGGAGCGAGAAGCCAGACAGGGCTGTATGGTCGGTTTCACTTCCGTTTTCACCCTCTGATGAACTCAACACATGTAACAAGCCTGTGTGAACCCTGCCTCAGGCCCTGGCTCAGTTGGTGTTTGCAGATGGACTGCAGCTGGACAAAGCAGGGCTAACTTCCCTGGGTCAGTCTGTGAGCTCAGCCAGCTTTGCTGTGGCCAGGCTCCACCATGTCTTGTATGTACCCATGACATTGAGATAGAGTTCTAATCCTGCTCCTGCAACAGCAAGATCCTAAATTTGTAGATTTTCAGCCTGAAGGGATCATCATCTCTCCTGACCTTCTGTATGACAAAGGCTAGAGAACTTGACCTAGGCATCTCTCCAACAAGCCCTTTCATATTAAGATTTGTAATAATTGGGCAGGAGATATGGAGAAGGCCTGGTAGGTTTGCACCTTATGGAACTCACTAAATTGGAGACAATAAGTTTACTTAATCAGGTGCTGTCAAGAGAAATATCCCTTAATTAATCAGGGAATGTGTCATCATTAGCCTGGGGGCTATTAGTTCAAAGGCTTCCCTGGGCCATATTGAATGGGGCCAAAAGATTTGACCTACTGTTACTTTACTGGCTTGGAGTTTACACAGAACAATCTGGATATCCAGTTTCGATTGAGATAGGAGCTTCTTGGCATCTTGCGGGCTCAGATCAAGCACAGTCCTATGCTTACCTAGGGGAAATACTGTGATGATCACCACAGTGGCTTCCTAGTTGCACCCGGGGAAGACCACTCTGCTGGCATGGGATAGTACCCATGTAGGTAATGCATAGTTAACCTTGGCTTTATGCCCACATTGTGGAAATGGGAGACTCCTCCCAAGCTTGCTCCTGCAGCCACATGGCTGAGGAGAAGCAAAACTCAAGGCATCTGAAACCCAAGCCTCTGGGCTTGGACCTGCAAGTAGGATGCCCGCCAAAGGATTTGGAAACATCTGAAACCCCAGATGGGGGTGGAGGACCATTTATGGTTCTGGACTGACTTATGGATTTGGAATTTGATTTGGCTAATTTGGCTTGGAATACAGAAAATTTAAATAAATTAATAATTAAAAAAGGAGTCTCTCTAGCAAAGCCACCGGGATAAAGTGCTCTCTTGCTGCCTGGGAGACCAAGGACTGAATGGCCAATGGACACTGAGGGAGGAAGAACATGGGTGAAGCAATAGGAGGACACTATTGTCAAACAGCATTGTCCACGTTGTGTGGATATACAGGAGACCCTCACCATTCGCAGGGGATACGTTCTCATATCCCCTGCAAATGGCGAAATTCACAAATAAGGCACTGCATTCATGAACTCAGTGCCCCTGGTGGCAGGGGCATGACTGCTCTGGCAACTGTGGTAGCATGGCAGCAGCGGTGGGAGCCCAGCAGCGGCAAGCACTGGGAGCTCCTTTAAGTGTATTTAAGAAGCGGGTTCGGCATTTGCGAATATTTGAAAGGGTCAATGCCGAACCCGCAAATAGCGAGGGTTTCCTGTACTGAAAATCTCCCATTTCAGAGCTGTCAGACTCCTTTGCTGCAACATGAATAATTTTGAAGGGGAGCATATGCCATGAAAGCCCACAATGCATTTATCAGCATAAGACCCTACTGCCGGGGCACTCCTCCCAAATCTGCCCTGCTGGAAGCTCCACATCCCAGGACAACAGAGAAGAGGAGCAGCAGGCCAAGAGGTCTTCCCTTCCACATGCCCCTGTGCATATAGATATAAGGCATGCATCTCTAAACTGCAGCCACTTCTGGGGTGGAAGGTAGCAGCACAGCAACTCTCTCTATGCAGTGGCTTGCAGGGGTGGAAGTCAAAAATCAAACCCTCAGGGTAAAACTGATGGGGGAATTGCAGGTCCACAAATGGGAATCCAGGCAGGACAATGGCATTAACTATACAACAAGCTTGCAAAGAGGGACCTAGGGTCCATTCAGATCACAGTGAGAGGGAATATGGTTTGTCAGGATGTTCTATTTAAAGTATTCCCTGCCCAGAGCATACAGACTTCTCTTCCCATGGAGTATCATGTTGCCAGCTCATCAAATGGCTCCTTTTCTTGGGCACAGGTTTCTGAGAATCCCTCCCCCGCACCACTGTCTCAGCTCCAGCAGGTCAAGGAAGGATGGGGACAACAAGTAGAAGCTTGGGTTTTTAGAGGGGTTCAGCATGCAGCACTACATACAGTCTTGCTCATTGATGCTGAGAGGCCTACTGGGAGGAGTTGGACCCTTAAAAACCATCTGGTGCAGAGCCTGGGGAAACCTTTCCCCCACATCCCATTGGTGTATAATAGAGAAACATGTAGCCCATGTTTCAACATGAAACAATCACTTATCAGCCTCTTTTGGGCTCAGATCAAGCAGAGTCTATGCTTACCTGGCAAGGGAAACACCGTGACCATGGAAGCGGTCTTCCTAGTCACACCAGGGAAGACTGCTCTCCTGGCATGGGCAAGGTACCTGCCAAGGTAATGTATAGTAAACCTCTCATTTAGCTGCTGGAGTGGGAAGGTCTTGGCTTTAAGCCCATTTTATGGAAATAGGAAACTCCTCCCTGGCTTACTCCTGGGGCCTTACAGCTGAGGGCAAGCAAAACTTGGAGGCATCCGAACCCCAAGTATCCGGGCTTGGGCCTGCAAGTAGGATGCCTGCCAAAGGTTTTGGAAACGTCTGAAACCCCAGATCGGGGCAGAGGATGTTTGCCAGTTGTAGGGTCACTTACGGTTCTGCACTGACTTATATTTAGAATTTGTTTTGGCTAATTTGGCTTAGAATATGGAAAATTTAATTAAAAAAAAATAGAGAAACATGTAGCCAAATAGACCCATTGGTTTGAAGGGGCTTCAAGGGTCACCAAGTCCAAAAGGCCACCAAGCCCTGCATGGATGTAGGGTTGCCTATTCCTTGAACCCCCCCGGCCCCAGACAGATGTCCCTTCAGCCTTTTCCTGAAAAATTCCCAGGAAGGACTTTCCACAACTTCCCCATGGAGCGTTCTCCACAGTCCTCCTGTTCCTATGCTTAGAGCATAAGCTGGTTGCAGTATCACTTTGGTTACTCACTGCCCTTCTTCTAGCCTACTGGGGGTCCAGTCATTCTGACTCTGGTCATGATCCATCATGAGCCTTGGGAACCTGAGGGCCCAGCCCTTGCAACAGAGAAAACAGGCTGGAGACCTCTCCAGGGCAAAGATCCTGTGGGCACAGGGTGACCTCTGGAACCCAAGCTTTCTTCTGAATCCCTCATGCAGCTGTAATAAGGAGGAGAGTCCATGATGTCTGCAGACTGATCATCAAACAGGTATGGAGTATGAAACCCTTGTATTCTTTCCAGCTTCTCTTCACAGTCCAAGCCCTGCCCTTAGCTCAGCTGCCTTGGCCAACTGACCTGGCTAGGTTAGCAGGGGAAGCACGTCATGGGCTCTTCCTTACTCTTCTTTAACCTACTGAAGTAAGCAGACCAGCTGATCCAGCTAGGTCAGCAGTGGCAGTGTCCCAGCAACAGCATCCCCATGAGGCAGATGTGCCCTGGAGACATCCCAGCCAAACTCCTGACTTTGGGTGAACCAAAGATGGCTGCAGAGTTGTTGGTCGTAGCTGTGTTGGTCTAAGGACATAGGTAGGCAAGGTTCTTTGGGTAGATGTGAATTAGACCAATTGGTTTAATAAAAGATGGCACATCTACCCAAAGAACCTTGCCTGCCTAAGGTGGTTGTGCTTTTCTGAGAATCCAGCCATGGGTTTCCCCTATGCGTGGGACATGGGCAGATGGAATTTAGAGGACATTCACTGAAGGGAGACCCAAGCTGTGTACTGTGGTCTGAAAGCTCCTCACATAACTGTACCTGTAATAACATATCTTGTGACTGCTGTGGTTCACTTGACAGTCCAAAATACACTTTTACAGTTACATCATTCTTAGTCCCATTACAAAGACTGCACTGCACACCCACTCTCCCGTGTTCCTGCTCACCTTCACCTTTAAACTGTCACAATTATGCAAAGGACCTCAGACCCCTATCCCCTCCCCTTCCCCTCTCCCCAGCCTGTTTGCCCAGTCCTTTCACTCATCATTGTATTCGTTGTTGTCATCATTGTCATCCTCATTGTTCTTTTCAGAGGGCTCACCTCTGGAAAGTCTATGCCAGTTCCTTGTCTTCCATATGAGGTCTGCCATCTCTTTCCTATCATCTTCTTCGGTCTTCCTGTAGTACTAATACATTTCACTCAGTTCAATTTTAAAGGGTGTTTTTCTTTTATTAAAATATATCAATATAGATATAGATATATAGAGTTACATATATACATCCTCTATCACAAACTTTCCATCACACGTCTTAAAAACCACATTAAGAAACCTGTGCTTCCTGTTACAATAAACACACCCACTCCCCTGTGCACCCACTCTCCACCCTCACCTACCCCAGTCACAGTCCTTTAGTTCAAACCCTGATTTGGGGTTTACATTCTCAGTTCATTCACTGTCTTTGTCGCTGTCAACGGCTCTGTCACTTCCGCTGCTGCTGATCCTGTTGTAGTCCTTCTCGCTGTCTCCAGGTCCAGTTGCATCTCTGTCCTCTTCATTCTCCCCGTGAACAGCCTGTGCCAGGTGTCGCTTTTCCAGATGAAGTAGACTGAGTCTTCTCCATCCTCGCTCATCGATTTCTGGTGGTAGGACTGAAGTTCGCTCAGAAACATTTTAACACAGTCTGTTTCCTTGAGCTCGGCATGCCTGTATAAACAGGAGGTTCCTGCGTTGTCACAGGGCGGTCCTGACATGGGACACACACTGGTCGAAACATGTTGTCTGGGACCCCTGCTGCTCAGTCAGGCGTCCATACATCTCCACCTCCCTTGTCATCAGCCTGACTCCTGTCATTCTTTCAAGGAGCTGGCTTACCTTTTTCCACACACCCTTGGCATACAGGCAGTACCATAGGAGGTGGTCAATGGTCTCTTGCTTCTTCTTGGCAGGTTTCCCTGGGGCATGTGCTCCTGAAGCAAGAGATGAATTGGTTGAAGCGGGCTGTTGCAGCCCCATGCTGTTTAGTCAAGTGCCCATCCAGAACCACCTCTCTGGTCAGGGTCATGAAACCTGTCACCACAAGGAGAGGAGCTGAGCCATCAGTCTGATCTGAGGTGGCATTTCCTACATGAGAGGGTCCCCTGCCCTGCCCTACAGGTACCACCCAGCCTGAGGGAAGGGTACCTTGATTGCCCTATCCCCATTCCCTCCCTTAACCACTAAATGGCTTCTTGCAATATTTCTACACCCACCCTGGGTGGGGCGGTGCCACAACCTAGCCAATGCTGGCCCCTTGGCCTCTAGCCCAGGGCCTACCAGCCCTGCCTATCATGCCCAGCAACAGGGAGAGATACTTTGTGCTTGCTGCAGGGTTTAAGGAAGGACAGGGGTGGGGCAGGGAGGGGCGAAGGAAACTCCCTGCTCTTCTTTTCTCCCTGCTAGACATTCTTTTCACTAAGGATCAGGCAGCCTGGGAGTGGGGGTGGAGGTGGGAAGCTGTGAAAGAGAGGAGGAGGAACCTCTGACTACCCCAATGAAGAGGGGAGGGTACAGGACAGATGCTGCCCTTTCTGAGGGGGCTGTGCTGGTAGGTGATTCTCCTCCCAGTCACTGCCTTTACTCCCCTGTGATCTCAGTGGTGTCACTCCTGACTTACCGTAGGGGAAGCAAAAGCAGTGACTGCTGCAGTCAGAGTTGAGGGAGGTGGGTGAGGCAGAATGGAAGGTGAGGAGGTTTTAGGGTGAGAAGGAGGGATGGCAGGAACAGAAACAAGGCGAGAGGAACTTATGACCCAGGATGAAGAGGTTTCAGCTCATCTCTGAAGAAGCCTCATCAGCAGGGGAAGTCCTGAAATAGCAGCTGCCATGTGAGAGGCCCTGCTCAGTCTGCAGTGGGCTGGAGCATAGTCCAGCAGACATGGTCTGCTCCCAGGAGTGTGCAGACATGACCAGGGGATCCCATGAGGCTGCTACAGCTGACAGGGACAGGAGGCTCGAGCAGGGAAGCCTCTGTGTGAGAATTTGAGCTCTGGGGAACCCTGCTGGGCACCCCCAACTGCAGGGAGAGCACAGGGTGGGAAGTCCAGCCAGCTCACAGGAAGACAAGAAAAGCAGCTCTCAAGAGACACTGCCAGGCCAGGCAGTGTCATCTAGCACCCAGGGAGCTACCCCACTCACCCCTGCTGAGCGCCTGCCCCATGTAGGCAAGGATTCCCATTGCCCCACATCACATGCAGTTCCTTCTTGCCATGGGTAAGAGTTGGTGGGAGCATGGGGTAATGGAAACCAAGGAAAGACCTAAGGTCACCTGATGTACCACCCCTGTGGGGAACCTGCATCCTGGATGTGGGGAATGGATCTGTGATTGTTAGTTGGGCCAGCCTAAGGGCAACCATGGCCTAGGTAACCATGACCTTCTGACTGGTTGCTGAAGCTCCCCCAATACCCTCCCCTCCCCCCTGCCCTGCCCCATGGTGGGAGGTTCTGGAATGAAGGATTACATTGGTGGGTCTAATTTGCCCCGTCCCTGCCCCCACAGGTTACTGCAGTAAGGGTACATGTTAGGGCTGAACCCCTGTAGTTACTGGAACTGTCCAGGCACCCAAGGCTCATAGGGGACATGCCGGAAACAGCAGCATCCCCACTGTGGATGCTGAGTGGGTGCAATACCAACTAGAAAAGTTAGACATTTATAAGTCAATGGGACCAGATGGACTTCATCCGAGAGTGCTGAAAGAGCTGGTTGAGGTCATTGTGGAACCCCTGGCAAAGCTCTTTCAGAATTCGTGGCGCACAGGGGAAATCCCTGAGGACTGAAAGAGGGCCAACATTGTGCCCATTTTCAAGAAGGGAAACAGCCTAACCTCTATCCCAGGGAAAATCCTGGAAAAGCTCATTAAAGAATCTATGTGCGATACGCTCGCGGAAGGTAAGATTCTGAATGACAGCCGGCATGGCTTTGTCACAGGTATGTCTTGTCTTACTAAGCTCATCTCCTTCTATGACCAGGTCTCTCACCACCTGGACATGGGAGATGAGGTAGATGTTATATACCTAGACTTCCAAAAGGCCTTTGATCTAGTATCCCACGATATCCTTGTGGGAAAACTGGAAGATTGTGGGCTCAGCTGCTCGACAGTTCAGTGGGTGGGAAACTGGCTACAGGGTAGGACCCGGAGAGTTGTCATGAACGGATCTGTGTCATCCTGGCGCAAAGTGGCCAGTGGTGTCCCTCAGGGGTCCGTGCTTAGACCGGTGCTTTTCAACATCTTTATCAGTGATTTGGATGGGGGAGTGACAAGCTCGCTGGCAAAGTTTGCAGATGACACCAAGTTATGGGGCAGTGTGGTCATGTCAGAAGATAGGTTGCAGATAGGCAGACCTGGACAGGCTCGAGAGTTGGGCAGACCGGAACCAGATGAAGTTTAACACTTCCAAGTGTAAGGAGCTCCATCTGGGGGTGAACAACCCACAACATACATACAGGCTCAGTGGTGACAGCTTGACTTGCATCATGGCCGAAAGGGACCTAGGGGTAATGATTGACCATCACATGAATATGAGCCATCAGTGCAATGCAGTGGTTAGCAGAGCAAATAACACGCTGGCATGCATCAACTGATGCATCTCGTGTAAAACTAAGGAAGTGATACTCCCACTGTACTCAGCACTGGAGAGACCGAAGTTGGAGTACTGCGTCCAGTTCTGGGTGCAACACTTCACTAAGGACTTGGACAAACTTGAGAGGGTCCAGCAAAGAGCAACCCATATGATCTGGGACTTGCAAGGCAAGCTATACGAGGAAAGGCTGAGGGACCTGGGCCTCTTTAGCCTAAAGAAGAGAAGGTTGAGAGGGGACTTGACAGCGGCTTACCACTATATCAGAGGAGTGCATCAGGAGCTTGGTGAACAACTGTTCACTAAGACACCCTTGGGGAAGACCAGGACCAATGGAAGGTCACTTCAGGCTTAATACCAAGAAAAACTCCTTTACAGTCAGGGTGTCCAGAATGTAGAATAAACTCCCTCCAGAGGTGGTGCAGTTACCTACCCTGGTGGTTTTCAAGAAGAGCCTGGACAGTCACCTTGCTGGGGTCATTTGACCCCAGTTGTCTTCCTGCCGGGGGTGGGGGACAGGGCTGGACCCAATGATCTGCGAGGTCCCTTCCAGTCCTAACAATCAATGAATCTAGGAATGTCGGGGTGCTAGAACCTGAGTATAGGGCAGAGACATGCTGGTATAGGGCCATTTGGATCCAGGATGCAAGCTCCTGCCTTGCTTTATGTGGGGTTAAGGACAGAGGTCCCCATAGGCTGCTCCTGCCATGCTGCATTTGCTCTCATCTCCCCGTGTCCCCTCTGCTCCCAGAACCATGGGTGCCTCCAATGCCTGGGCAGATCAGTGTGTGCCATGGAAAGGCTGTGCCATGCAGAGCCTGGGTGCGTTGTGACGAATTGGGAGCCCCTCCCTCTAAATACGGAGGTCCAAATACTGCACTAAGGTGATGTCATTCACAGCCAATCAAAGGGCTCCAATTGTATCCAACATTGCCATGGAAACAGATGTGCTGTTACACATTCAGCACTGCCACCTACCTCACTGCAGGCTCCTGTGGGTGGATGTGGGGGGTGGGGGAGATGGGCTGGAACGCAACAAAGCTGCCCGCCGCATGCAGATCCCTTGGGCAGGCAGTAGGCAGGTGTGGAAAGCACATGGAGGCTCTGCCTGGGAGTTTGATAGGCCCAGAGCTTCCCCAGGACAGATCCCTCGTTCTAGCCCTGTGAGCAGAGTCCCTCCCCTGTCCTCAGTGCAACTCAGGGTCCTGAGCCAGAATCCAAATGCTGCTCTAATTCCCTTCCCTTAGGAGGCCATGCCCACCTCCTTGTTTGCAGGGCACAGCTAACACATGGCAAGGTCCCCCATTGCACATACACACACCCACCTTGCTCCTCCCTAAATCCTTCTTAGCTTCCAACTTCCCTTAGGTCTGCAGTGCATCTTGACCTTCTTTTCTGGACCCCCTCTTGCCCTTCCATCCTTCTCCCTGCCCCAGCAGCCATTTCATGGTCAAAAAAACTATGAGCTATGAACAGCTAAGTGAGGCTGACAAGTCTCTACCCATCAGACTGGCTTCCATGGGTGACCTGTGGCAAACATGGGCCCCAAGTGCCCAGCTGGAAAATGTATCACCTGTTTGCTTTGCATTGGGTAGTGTGGTGAACCAGCAGAGGGTATTCCTCAGAAAGAGAAGGCTGCAGACACATTACAGCGGGTATCGTGTGTTCCTGGCTCTTCAGTCTCAGCATTAAGTAGGCATTATGACCTTCATGATCTAGAGATCACAAAGGGACCTACTGGGCTACTGCCCAACCCTAGAGAGGGCAGGTATAGACTACTGTTTTAGGATACTTTGACTACAGAAGGCCCTGTGGACAGCTTAGTGAAACAGCTCCTGGAGATATTCCAATTGGCACCAATGGGCTTAAGAAAAGGGGGTAAGATCTGACCAGTAAAGCCAACTGTCACATGGAGAAACAGAAGGGGGGACCCCAAAATACCAGGGGGGAACCTTCAGAGGGGATGGAAAGAGAAAGAAAAGATGAAAGGAGATACTTACTTGCAGCGGGACCAGTTGCGAAGCAATGTGTCTGCGGCTCATCAGCCGCGCCTTTATACAGTTGCGGCCAGCCGGTGACGTCAGCCACGATTGCCTGCCAGTGGAAATAAAAAGGGCCGCCGGCAGGAAGGAAGGGGGCAGCAGATCGACGACGGCAGGAACACCGGCAGGAGGTGCCTTCCCGAAGCTCCTGTGGGAGCAAAAGGAGCCAGGAGCTGCGTCCCCCATCAGGGAAGAACGCGTTGGCACGCGTTGCCAACCAGAGGCTGCCGGCAGCAGCGAAAGGAGCCGGGAGCTGAAGGCGGCTCCTCAACACTGGAAGCCTGGACAAAAGGCCAGAGGGACCCAGGAAGACCCCGATGCCAGAGGCCTCAGCAGAGGAGTTGCAGAGACCAGTGCAGGTCATGGCACCAGACCAGGTGGGACCATTGAGGGCACCAGGGAAGCTGAAGAGGAGTACCAGGTGGGGGACAAGGGGATAGGAGTCCATCGGAGAACCACAGTGGGGCCGGCGAAACCAAAGGCTGGGCAAAGAGAGCTATGGATCAGATACCCTGAGGATACCCCGGCCACGTATAGGGCCGAACATAGACCCTTAAGGTCGAGAGGAAGTTGTTAGTAAGTTGGCCAGGGGGGCTGATGGAGGGGACAGCTGGGTTCCCCAAAGGATATCAGTAGGTTTTTTTGTTGTTGTATTTTTTGCATTTCTCACTTTCGGAGGGGTTGAGGGTTAGAGCTTGGGGAACCTGTTTGGTACATGGGCCACAGGGTGGTTGTTACCCTTTAGGGACAGACGTTGGCCTCATGGCCCGGGTAGGATACCGCTTACTGTTTCCGCTTTAGGCAGGCGAGCTCACCTCTCCTGCGAAAGTAAGTTGGGAGCAGCAGTCGGGAGGCTGGCCAAGAGGACAACAGTGACCCGCCAAGGTTGGGTGTAAGGGTGAGGTAGAGGGGAGGTGGAGCCTTGCAGAAGACCACCAGACAGACGTCCCACCGTCGAGAGACCCTGAGTGGTTCGACCCTCCACTGAAGTAAGATTCAAAGTCGTGGCAGGAGGGACTGGGAAAGACCACACCGGAAGCGAACACCTACTCAGCAGACCACCAGGGACGGTAAGATGAACGTTACCGAGGATCCGGAATAGAGCTGCACATGACCGGATGTTCGAGGCCAGGCGGGCACATCAACCCTCCCTAATTTTAGATACGTAATTTTGGGGCTATATCCCAGTATCCCCAAAGAGTCCCTGAAATGTTGGTTGGTCCTGAGAGCTCACGCATATACAGCTGGATTGAACTGCTCTGCTTTGTATCCACACTGGGAGAGTCATGCAGTTACCCAATATAGCCTACCTCCTGACCCAGGAGTATGTAGCTTGACCGCTACACTGCATTAAATAGGTCCAGCTAAACTACTTCTGTCTCCAGAAGTCTGTAGTAGACCTCAGATTTGTTGGGTCCCATGGCTTTTGGTTCCCAGAAGTCAGGCACCTTTGATCTTGAGTTAAATTTCTCCACCCATGCTCCAGATGGGAGGTGCCGCCATGGTTATGTAGCCTAGCCCAAGACCCAAGCACCTATTTGATTGCACATACTGTATATATCAGTACTTTGCCAAAGTCCACAAAAAGGAGGGTTGAAATGCTGCTATTGCATGATGGTCCAGGAGATGTAAAAGAGGCTGGAGTTCTTGTGGGTGATATCTTTTATTGGACCAAACATCTGGTGAGTGTAGACACAGGTAAGTTTTCAGATATCACAGTACCCTTCCTCAGGCCTCTGAGACAGAAGCAGACATAGCTGAGCTAAATAGCAAATGCTGAGCTAAATACTTCACAAATAAAAACTTCTTAAAGTAGGGTCATTATCACTGTCAGCTACAGAAAGGAGGGCATATTCCAAACCATGCCAGACTTTGACAAGACTGGGTTGAGGGTGAGCAGGGTCTGGCAGACATCAGCTGCCCCAAGTGTTTCCTAGTGTCCCATACACACCCACCAGCCCCACTGGCTTGTACTTTCTTTCTGGTACCCAAGCCACCTCCAGTCACAGGTTTTCCACTGTTAATGCTCATGGCCACTAGAGAGCAGCAGAGGTTCAAGAAGAGAGAGGGCAGTGAGCAAGGCTAGGGTTTCAGCTGCCGCAGGCACAAGGGGCCTGGCAGGCGGCGGTATGGTGTATAAATTGGCTTAGCAAACAGATGCTGGATTCCAGCACTGTGGCTTCAGGGCTCACACAGACCAGGTGTAGCACATACCTACAACAAGGTATGTTGTTGAATCCCAGCCATCAGCCCCTGACTCACCCTGTACTTGAGCCAAGTATGCCGACTTGTATGGGGGCACGTGGCTGTCCTGGAGCTTAGGACTGTAAAGATCTTTCCTGGTTACCAAGTGCAGTGCCCTGCTATTGCAGGCAATCACATCCTAGACTTGTCCTGATTTTGTTTGCTCAGATGCTACAATGAGGGGCAAAAACGTTCTACCGATGGCCTCACTGAGGTATCAAGAGAAGCGGCCTGCTCAAATTAAATCACAGTGAATCAATGGCAAAAGTGGAACGGGAACCCAGGAGTCTGGGGAGCTGGCCACCAGACCAAACTGCCTCCCAAGCTGGCAGTGTACCCACTCAGATCCCACAGTTGAGGACTGTATTAAAACAGGGCTGAGTGAGATGTACTGGTACTACAGAAAGACAGAAGAGGACGATGGGAAAGAGGTGGCAGACCTCATATGGAAGAGAGGGGACTGGCATAGACTTTTCAGTGGTGAGCCCTCTGAAGAGAACGAGAGGCACAATGGCGAGGATGACGATGACAACAATGATAAATATGATGAAAGGACTGGATGATTTGGAAGGGGGAGGAGGTAGGGGGGAGGGATCTGAAGAAGTCTTTTACGTAACTATGATGTTTTCAAGGGAATGGCGATGGGTATGTGGGAATGCAGGTGTGCAGTGCAAATTTTGTAACAGGACAAAAACAGTTGGACTGTAAAACTGTATTTTTGGTCTGTCAAGTGAACCACAGAAGTCACATGACAAGTTGTTAGAGGTACAGTTAAATATATAACTGTACCTGTAACAACGTTTTCTTATATTATATGAGACAGAGAGAGATCTTTATATCTATAGAAATTTTTTTTTTTTTTGCAAAAAAAATTAAGGGTCATCTTGTGACAGGAATGCAGGCATGCACCCCCATTTCCAAAGGGACCAGGGCAAAAGCCAGAACTTTTCCTGAGGCCAATAATTAGCCAGAAATCATGAGAGATGTATTTCCTGCATAACAACATCCTGAGAAAGCTGTTTCCTTGGTAACAGATGCCATTGATAGAAAGAAACAGGGAAGGCAGCAGACCCCTACATGGCTTGGCAGTAAGGGTAGAAACCACTCTCTGGGGGGAGAGGCATGAGCACTAGAAAGAAAAAGGAGACAAACTGAACACGAGAGCCAGCAGTGATTGCACCTACCTAGGATTCATCCCACCAGAAATTTCATTGCATAGAAGCCATCAGAGTCAAACATCACATCTCCTTAACCCAGGCCCCCGCAAGCCTTTTTCTGTCATCTCTCACACACATGCTGCTTCAAGATTCACTCCTGGTTCCTTTGTTCTTTCAGTGGGGATTGGGATCAGGATTCTTGCGGAAGAAGCAACATCCACTAATAAAAAGTGCTTGGTCAGGCATCTAGCAACAAATGCAGAGATGGAAGGCAGCAGGAGCTCAGGTAGAGATAACAAGGAGACTCCCCGAGTTCACCAAAACTGACTCAGTCACAGATGTGAAAGTGAACAAATAGACTAAGTTAGGGATCCTAAGACCCCTAAGGAGGGCTTGTGGGGGCAGGGGCAGGCTCAGAGATATCACCCCTCTCCCTGCATCTGGAGGGCAGTGGTCTGAGTTAGTTCAGCTCTCTGGCTGAAAGGATGCAGCAGAGGAAGTGTTGAGTGGGACCCACAGTGCAGACCCTGGAGTTGAGTTAGGGTCCTTGTGGGACTGAAGGAGCCAGTGTATGGCCTCCACTTCCCTGTTAGCCTTTGTCACTATAGTAACTGGGCCTCAAAGACAAAAATAAAAGTATGTTACTGCCTCCAATCCTGGATCTTAAGTGCCAGGGGGAGCCCTGCCTGGCTCAGGCCCCAGACTCATCCCTGGTATGAGCCATTGCAGGAGAGGACCCCACGTCAAAGCTCACCTGTCAGGGGATGCCATGCTGTTGTTCTGCCAATAGATGTGCAGCAACTCCTCCCCTCCAGTGCTGACTATCATGGGTCAGATCCTGGTAAGGTGTTGTCTCTTCCTGCAGCATCCACCTTCACAATCTGGAGCGGGACCACTGCTGCTGGTTTCTCTTCTCTCCCAGTCAAATACATACCCCGCAGCTGGGGCTTTTGCCTTCACCCTCCCCTTCTGGGTCTGGTTTATTAATATCAATTCTCACTCCTTCCCGAAGACTCACCCTCCTGCTGCAAGCTTTGCTTAGCCCACTCTTAACTTCTGACTTGCCTTACAGTCTGTATCTCACGTGTTTGATCATTTGACTACTGGAACTTAGTCTTATCACTTGGACAACTGCTAAACCAGGCATAGGTGAAGCCTAGACCAACTCTGTTAAAGGGCCAGCTCACCAAGCGATGATCTATATTTGCTGTGTGGCTGCTTCCTCTCCCCTTTTCAGACTGATTTTGGGGCAGGGTTTTTTTTTTTTTGGGGGGGGGGGGGGTAATATACATATATACATACATACAAATGTGTGTATGTGTGTGTGTGTATGCGTATATGTATGTATGCATGTATGTATGTATGTATGTATGTATGTATACACACTTCATCCAGCAAAAGCTTTTCTGCACACACCTCATACCACTTTTAAAGCCCATGTGCCCATTACAATAAACACATCTGCAGACCCATGCTCCTGCACACCTGTCTGCAGTTATTTCCCTAATCTAGTCTCAGTCTCTTAGTCCTAGCCCTGATTTTGGGGTTTACATTCTCAGTTCATGCAGTGTCATTGTCGCTGTCACTGTCGCTGTTGCTTCTGCTGATGATGATACTCTTACTGTCATCATTGCTGGCTCCAGGTCCAGTTGTGTCAGTGTCCTCTTCATTATCCCCGTCCACTCCCCCTCTGGGGGGTGTCTTTGAACAGCCTGTGCCAAGTGTTCCTTTTCCAGGTGGAGTTGGCTGCATCTTTTCCATCCTCTCCCACTGACTTACAGTATCTGTTGTGCCAATGGTCTTTGTTGTCCCTTGGCAGATTTCCCTGAGGCAGCTGGATCTAGTCCCTTGCCCTTCTGTGTGTCTCCACACCCTCACTGGGGGTGCGTGATGAGTTATTAACTAGTTCAGGTCTAGAATACCCCTGGTTCTACAGTGTGCTGAACGAGTCTTGAAGCAAGTATGGGCTACACAAGGAAAGCCCAGCGACTATGACCAACCACAGGAAAATACAGAAAGCTGTCAGAAACAGGGAGAGGCTATCGAGAGCTGCTCCCCAAACATGACTGCCAAGCCATCTGGGACTGGATCTTCCACAAGGACCTCCAAAAGGACCACAGAGACTTGAACTGGCTAGTAGCTCATCATGCACTCCCAGTGAAGGTGTAGAGGCACGAAGTGAGGTGAGAGGCTAGCCCCAAATGCCCTGGGGAAAGCTGCCAAGATGAGAGCGAAACCATCGCCCACCTCCTATAGCTCTGCCTATATGCCAAGGGGGCGTGGAAAAAGGTAAGCCGGCTCCTTGAAGAAGTGACCGGAGTCCGGCTGATGACAAGGGAGGTGACACTGTATGGACACCTGACTAAACATCAGGGGTCCGCAACAACCTGCTTCAACCAGGTTGTGTCCTGTGTCAGAAGCGCCCTATGGCAATGCAGGAACCTCCTGTTGTACAGACACACTGAGCTCAAGGAAACAGACTGTGTTAAAATGTTTTTGAGCGAACTCCAGTCCTACTACCAGAAAGTGGTGGGAGAAGATGGAGAAGACACAGCCAACTCCAACTGAAAAAGCGACACTTGGCACAGGCTGTTCAAAGAACTCCTGGGAGGGGAAGTGGACAGGGAGAACGAAGAGGACAATAACGGAGCTGTACCCGGAGACAGTGAGGAAGACAACGACAGGATCAGCAGCAGCGGAAGTGACAGGGACATCAACAATGACAAGGACAATGAATTAACTGAGAATGTAAACCCCCAACTGGGACTTGGACTAAGGAACTGTGCTTGGGTTAGGGCAGGGCAACAGGTCAGGGCATGGGGAAGCAGGTGCATTTATTGTAATGGGTGCACAGGTTTCTTAATGCAGTTTGAGGGTGCAATGGAAAATTTATGATAGCAGATGTATATAGAGAGAGAGAGAAATATTTTTTTTTTAAACAAAAAAGAAAGAAAGAAAAGAAAAGGCTGTCCATCTTCTACACTTACGTGGCAAGAGAGATGCCATGGTGATGGTTTTGGCCTAGGTGTTTTTACTGACCTGGCAGGGGAGATCCCCTTCTTCTCAGCCTTGAATGACTTGGCATAGTTGAGGGTAGAGACCTGTCCATTACACTGCTGGCAGCACCCCTGCGAGAGTCTACTAAAGCCTCCCAATGGGAGGAACTCTGCTACATCATGTATAGTGATGGGGGAATGCTCTCAGACTCTCCCTTTAGCTTGCTCCTTTGGTCTTTTGGCTAGGGGAAAATGAGAGTAGGGGGTATCTGAACTCCAAGACCCCTGGGTGGCACACAGGATGCCTGCCATGGATCTGGGAGTATCTGAAGCCGCAGGCTGAAGAGTCTGGGAGGTAGGATACTTGCTGGTGGTAGCACCACACAGGCTTGAATAACTGAGCTCCACTTAGTTGATAGAATTCAGAATTGATTTGGCTCGGGATACAACATTTAAAAAAAGAAAAAAAGGCTTTCCAGCTTCAAGGACAATTCTGTTCTCCATAATGGACCCTTTTATTGTTTTGTTACCTTGTGGATCAGAGCCAGAGATATTCCAGGCTAGCCCCTTCTATGGAGGTGGGGAAAGACCTAGGATTTTTTCCCAACTCAAGGGGAAAGTACCTAGAGATGGCAAAGATTCCCCTGTTGGGTCTGGTGAAAGGGCAGTAGAGCTGCAGGTTCATGGGGATGAGGAGTCATCCCAGAGCAAACCTTGGTTTCTTCCTTGACACAAGCAATGGGACAGCAGGGAGAAACTCAGCGCTGTGGGAATACCTCATGGATGGGTATGTGACACTATATACCCTGACCCCTCCGAAACTCCTAAGTCAGGCTTAAAAAGGAAAGAAATAGAAACATGACCATCAGGCTAAGAGAATCCAGGATTGAATGATGAAACTTATTGCCACTCAGGTGAGAAGAAAACCAAGGTGATTCCTGACAAGGAGCATATTTTCAACGTGTCAATTCCCTACGGCCTTTTCTGCCCTGAAAATTTGCTCCTAGTTCAGCAACTGGAAATGAGCACCTGATATAGCTGGACCTATGCCATCTCCTTTTTATAACTGAAGTTAGGGCTGCATCACACTAGGATCTCTACAGGCAGATAGTGACTCTCCTTGTCCCAGACACTCTACAGTCCAAGCAGGAACTCTCCTTATGTAACTCAGTCTTCCTTGTCTGTGTTAGGGGGGCAATGCTGTAGCCATCTCGGTGGCTGGCCAGCAACTGTTGGAGTCAAAGCCATTCTCAATGCAGGTGAGACCTGAGGAAGGAAGAGGTAGGAGGTGATGAAGCCAGATGCTGTTACTAGATTTTGTACTCATTCGTGGTCAAGGAGGGGTGGGTAAGCCTCGTGCTCCATACCATCATCAGCTGATCTCCTCAGGAAGGCAGGGAGGAATTTCCAATGCTAGTTTAATTGGAAAACTGATTTTGTTGACACTTTCCCTGGGACTCTGACTCCCCAAGTGAGTGCCCTGGCCACTAGGATACTGGCTATTTAGTAGGGGGAACGAGGGGTCTTTTCTCACTTGTTCCTGTTAGAGCTGTTCCACTATGTAGAACTGTTCACTGGGCTAGAGATCAGTCACCTGGCAAGAGCCAGGTGCAAGTTCCTAGTCAGAATCAGGCACATCAAGGACATTTGTGTTTTCCTACATCTGGGATGAATTACAGCCAGAACTAGTGGGCTGTTGGCCATTCTGAGGTGGCCAAATATTTCCTCTCTCTGGCTAGCCACAAGAAAACCCTTTAAACATCTTGAGTTGATTTCATTCAGGAAGGGAAACGTTTCTGAAATCTAGGGCTGGGAAGGCTATCTTCTGGCCAACTGCCTTGTCAGGCCACCTACCCATTCTCCCCTGCCACACTCCCAACCCTACTCCCGAGCACCCGGTTGGACGCATTCTGCATCAGCCACTTCCCGAAATGAGATTTCAGACTAGGGAGGACCCGGGTGGGGCTGATACAGCAGGAGCTGGCAGATACGAGGCCAGAGGGGTGTGATGTGATGAGGCTTTTGTCCCTATGATTTCCATCTAATCTGCTTAGGTATTCTGCATGCATCTGGAGGAGGCTTTAGAGAAGATGACACTGCTAAAACAAAGCATTTGGGGAGGGAAAATTCTCCCACTTGAGGGAATCCCCAGCAGAGATTTACTTGTACTCCAAGAAAGGCAATTTTCTCTCTCAGCCCAATGCAATTGCTGTGGTGGCCTGCAGGGAAATTAACCATATTTTTAAATCTAATTATATTGGTTGTACATAATCCAGCTGTAGTTGTCCCCTATCCCCGTGCAGCATCCGGTTGTTGCCTTCCTCCAGGCTCCAGCTGCCAGTGCTTTTAGATAGCTCTCAGTGGCAGGGCCTGGTCTGGTTTTACTATGTTATCTGCACTGACTGTGACCTAGTGGTACCAGTCTGGAATATGATCACAGCTGGTCCATATCCAGCTTTCTGTGGGGGTCACATTGCTGTAGTGTGTGAGCACCTCTCAGTTGCTAACAGATCTATCAGTATCCCTATGAAGTAGGGAA
>NW_005842931.1:248618-250143 GCF_000455745.1 Alligator sinensis
AAAAATACAGGTGAAGCAGAGGGTAGATTAAGTGATTTGCCCAAAGTAATGCCCTGGGACTGCAAGTGCCCTCCCAACATTTCTGATGAGAACTAGGGAACAGCTAAAATAAGATTCTGGCTGTTGCCCCATGGTTTTCACTTAGTCTAATACAGACTGAGCTGGGAGGTGGGGAGTACAGTTCCTGTGGTGTGGCTGCCCTGTGTGATACAGATGTGATCAGTAAAGCTCAAAGCAAATGTAACACTCCTGAAAGGAAATACTTTTGGACAGTTAAAATTACCCATGACACTTGCTGCTCTGGGGTCTGCTGGAGGCCAAATGATGCCTTCATGTAAAGATTTTCTCCTAGACAGTCATCCACCCATATGAGAATGGAAAGGGGCAGACTCAAGGGAGAGCCCAGTATGCTGGATGATGTCTTGGTGATCCAGAAAACGGTGCTCTTTCTTCTGCATTCACGCTGATCTCACATTCTACAATGAGAACTCACACATCCTCTCCAAAGAGGCCACCCAAAGAGGGAGCATGTCCTACTCCTGCCTCACCCATCTTCTAAAAGGCATCGAGTTCAGGGTGTTACCTTGCAACGATCACCCTTAAGCTTCTTGCCGCTAGTTAACAAAGACCTGTGTGCACTCTCCACCGGGGCTGTTCCAGAGAAGCCCACATGCAGCTGTGCAGAGCCTTACACTGAATCACATGCTGTGGGGGGAATTTGGCAACTGTTTGTTCTGGTGTGGTGCAGCTGAGCCTAGTTCTGCTATGCCAGGAACCTTGCCTTTTGGCTTCAAGGTGAACAGTCACTTCCCTGTTTGCATGTGAGTGGGAGGTTCTGTGGGGTGGCTTTTAGTGCACAGCTGGATTTCCCTGTGGAATCCCCCCTTCCATGCACTTAGATGCAGTCCAGGATCCCCCCTGCCTCTTGGAAGCAGGGTTTGATAAGGCCAATCCAGGGCTGGTGGTAGGAAAAGACCGTGTTACAAGGAAAACTGCAGTGTCCAAGGGGATCCAGAGCAAAGTGCCTGCTGTAAGCAAAGGACCTACTCATCAGCACCTCTGAGAACCAGGCTCTGGCTGCCATGTTAGGATGGCCTGCACTGAGAGATCACATCTGCTTGCATATTGGTACGACAAGCTCACATCAGGGGGCACATCCTGGCAATGGTGCTATTGTAAAACAGCCTCACAAAACCTCACTGGCAACATCAGAACCAAGGAGGCTAGAGGAGGGTCAGGGGACAGATCCATGAAAAGTGGAACAGGGCTCTAAACAGCAGCTGGGGTGATAGCTCCAGGGAAATGGAGTCATGGGTGGGAACGGCTCAATACTCAGTCAGGAGGCATCCCTTTGTAGCAGCCACTCTGGCAATGTAAAGGGACCTAAAAAATAGGCAGAGATGGCTCCCTGAGCATACCCAGGGAGTCTGCCCAGCCAGCATAGGGCACGCATAAAGAACCAGCACCAACTCTTGGGACAGCAAGGGGCTAAGGAGCATGGGCAGTGAACATGACCCTGTGGCTG